>NC_060249.1:104556262-104863762 GCF_921293095.1 Ischnura elegans
ATTGAACGACTTCAAGGATCCTTTTCAACAAATTTATTTTTATCTTGGGTCAACTGTAAACATTGACAATTTTGTTACTTTTTTCATGAACAGTAATCTTAATTCCATTTCACTAAATCTCAATTAAAACAATATTATGTATCGCCTTGTGGTGAAATGAATCTCTGCACCAATTGGGAAGTAAATAAGCATTATTTATCCCCCAAAAAATAAATAGGTTCATTCATTTATCACCGACATATAGGTCACTCAAACGTCACATATTTTTGGTGTAACTAGAGAAAGAAGGGTATAAGATAATAAAAGAATGAAATGAAAGAATAAAAATGACAGAGAAGAATACCTGTAGGATTCCCATTAAAGGTCCTCAATAAACATAACCTTTTAACTTTGATGACTAGGGCAAATTTCAAAAATAAAACATTACTTATTTATTTATTTATTTATTTATCACATCCCCCGTAAACAGCACATAACGGCCTTTTACAACGAAGGTTTCCAATATGAACAAAGTACAACACAAACATCCATGCTCTGGATAGGGATCACCTACCCAGGCGGGATTCGAACCCACGACCTACGGTTTGGCAGGCGAGGACTTTACCCCACCGCCACCGAGGCCACATGGCAAGCACGGAACGCCCTCCGGTGAAAAATGTAAATATTTAAGTATTTTTAAATAAATCATTTTTATTTTTATTATTATACTCTGAGTAGACACCATATTCATATACTATATAATTACCTATATAATAATTCTATTCATGTATCACTATCTCTTTGACGATGTTTAAACAATTTTAATAACAATATAATATTATTGCAAAACAAATAATAACATCTTACGTAAATATTATGGCTTAAGTATTAAAAATTGACTGATGATAGCTACTTTTCTAATTCCAATTATCATTACAGCTGTCACACAAATTTCGTCGAAACCTATTTGTATAAAATATAAGCGGATTCGATAATTTAAAGTGTAAGATTATGCTCATATTCATATGGTTTGGAGAAGTTATTACATGCACAGACTTGTATTGCATGCCCACATGGCAGGCACGGAACGCCCTCCGGTGAAAAATGTAAATATTTAAGTATTTTTAAATAAATCATTTTTATTTTTATTATTATACTCTGAGTAGACACCATATTCATGCTTGGAACATCTAGGTATATGTGTCTAGATAATTATTCAAAGTTTGTATCCAGTCTGAATATCTTTTCTTTCGGATCATAATTTTATATTCATGTAAGTGAAAAGTTTATACATAAAGGAATTTACTTCCCATAAAAAAGGATAATTTTTCTAGCATTGGTATTATTTTGAATTAAAATTATGCTTATCTTAAACACACAAAATAAAGAAATATATTTCACTGAGCGGGCATCTTTCACGCATATAAAAATTAAAATTAAAGATTTTCATGCATTAATAAAATGATTGACAGCTACAGAATTTCTAACATGATCATCATAAAAAGAATAAATCTGTTTTAGTAGGTAAATTGTGGTTTTTCTATGACAAAAATAGATTAATAAATCGGTTAAAATTTTTACCAGAAATCACACGGTTGAAAAGACATTAAGATCAATTATATGACACCATTTAAAGGGAGAATTAGATAATCAGAAAATTTTTAATGTCATTGATGACAAATAAGATTTTGCTCAATTTTGAGAAAATGGAAATTTAAGCATATTATTGTGATTTGATTCTCAGAATTTTAGTACAAGATTTATCAAATTTATCAAACACACAAATCACGCAAATGTACACAAAAGTTTTAAGTGCTCAGGCAAAGCTCAATTATTCTCCTTTCCGCAGTTATGTGTACCTATCCTATAAAGGCTATAGTAAATGCATATCGCTTGACTGATAAAGATAGCTACATGAAGTTGTGCGTGCAATGCCAGGTAGGAGTGTTTTGAATCTAAATAAAACGGATGAATTTTTAAAATTCATTCAAATCTTAAGTTGAAAAAATACTCCGAGTAGGCCACAATTTCATTAAATCGAGCGTAAAATCATTTCTTTTTGTTTATATTTTTGAACACAACTGTAAAATTACTGCTAACTTATCATAATTTTTCTTGAATTTAATGAAATAATTACAACCGAAGTAATTTAGGGTTTAATTGCGTGAAACCTTGTCAATAACTGTTTTTATAACATAAGAAAATTTGTGGAAATTATACTCTGAAGTGCCGGAAAAATGTTTCTTCGGTATGATTCTAAGTGATATGCGTGATGCAAGGATGGCCGGATGTGGAGGTAGCTAAGCATGCGCGGTGACTGAAAGGATGAACGGTAACTTCAATGGCTGCAATACTGGTTTTCAAGCACGAGGACCCGAGTTCGACGCCCGACCGTGGAAGAACTTGAGAGGATTCTGGAAGTGAGGGTGCTGGTGTGAGTCTCTTAGTCTAGGGTCAGTGTCCGATATCCTTCTGTTAGTTGCATGACGAGTCTGGGTGTTCTCCAACACATGCTTCGGCTGCATGCAAGGAGCTGATTCATCTGAAAATGGTTACTGTCTGTGTATTTAACTCTGCGAAAATTTAACGTGGTAGAAAACGAGGTATTTATGCTAATAATACAGGTGTCGAAAGAAACTTTCAAAAATTATAAATAAAAACGAGAGGAAATGAAAATACAGATGCAATAATAAAAGAGGAAAAATGGAACGGCTGAAAAAAATATATTAGAATTACGAATATAAATTTGCTAAATAGTACCTATTGATAAATAAATACAAAAGTACTTTGTCCGAGAGACAATATGATGACAAAGGTTTTCTATATAATGATTTGTAGTCCGATTCACATTTGTCTTCACAGATGTAAGATCCCAGAAAAGCGGTGAGAGTTAGCCGAATAACGGAAAAAAGTTGACGAAGAAATGCAGCTACAATAATAAAATCCAGGGGATTGAGAGGAAAAGAATTTAGAAACCCAAAAAATAATTTTAAGAAAAGTTTACACGGAAATCTTATTCCCAAAAACTCAGAAAAGGAATGCAGATACAAAATTTATACTCCTAAGATATGCATATGCTTTCAGTGGTGAGAAGAAAACAATTAAAAAATAATTAAATACATAATAATATTTGGGATTTTTTTCTGATTTCAATGTCCATATGACGGTGGATATATACATATTTTTCAGATGCCTATACTTAGCTAAAATACCGAAATAAAAAGTTGTAATATCTTGCCTTCTATAAATTTCTCAGTAGCTTTGTTAAATTATTTAATCAATATACAGTTTACTTATGAAGCTACTTTTGGCATTATATTTTTCAATAGAAGTTATATATTGTTACATTTACTAACCGGTGAAATGGAAAAACGTAGAGTTAAAAAAAAACATTTGATTTTTGTCTTCATGTCCCTATTAATACAGATCCTTCCTTGATACTTTTTCAAATTTTTAAATAATCATAAAATACCGTGTTAGAAAGTGAAGATAAAAAATAATAAAAAATTAAAAAGCAAGCGATGTAATAATATGATTTTAAACTCAGCTAGCACTTAAAATAGACAAATATAACTCCTCATATTAGGGGCGAAAATGCTGAATTCTGAACATAGCTAAAAATCAAACGTCTAAGATGAAGGAAAAAGTGTGGCCTTATGAGTTAAAAATACTGTCAGGATAAATGAACAGGCAGTTCAAGAAATCCATTTTTAGTCATTAAACTGGGAGAGAGTGAAGAAGCGACTAAGATAGCCATAGGGAGCAGTGGAGGAAGTTTGGCAGCTGTATAATACCAACGCATAGAAAGTACAATGCAGTGCGAGGCTCGATTCCTGAGGTGCATGGATGGAAATTTTAGAAAGAGTATGGGCAATATATTCTGCATCTTTCACGAAAAAAAAGGCATAGTCCATAAATTTCGGTGATGGGCGAATGTTAACCAAAGATTAAGGAATTCACTACTCTAAAGTAGAAGAGAAAAAAAAAGCGGACTCGGAACTCGACCTTGATGTCAGTATTAGGTGATAGAACAACAAACCGGCCAGTTGCCGGCCTCGGTGTCCGTGAGAGGTGAAGTCCTGGCCTGCCAAACCGAAGATCGTGGGTTCGAATCCCGCCTGGGTAGGTGATACCTATGTTCGGCTCGGCATACATGTTTGTGTTGTACATTGCTAATGTTGGAAACCCTCGTTGTAAAAGGGCGTTATGCGCTGTTTACTGGGAAGCTGACAGTAAAAAAAATACATGGCACGAAATATAGACTGAAAAGAAAATTAGAGTACCTAAGTAAGAATTTGGTATTGACTATTTCATGGGAGATAAATACAAATGCGAATATATTTTGATAAAAATACAACGAGAATATTTTTCATGCCATAAAAGCGCAGAAAATTATAATTATGACTCAGATAGTAAGGGGAAAATATATTGAGCATAAACATAACGTAGAAAAATCCATTGTTTGATGAAAACCTCGATATTTATGAGCTATAAGACCGAAGTATATCAGGTAACCCGAATAATCTATATATAAATAAATATGTTAAGTATTTCCCGTGACAAAAAGCATTGTACTTCTACCGAGATTATGTGAACCGTATTTAATTGCAAGAACCGTTATGGTAGTGGAGAGGATCTTGTAGCATGAAACAATTTTAAATGTTTATCGGCAAGGCATGTTAAAATCTCTTAATAATTATCTTTGCAACACTTAAAAATGATCAAATTGAAAAGATGATGAAACATAAGCCACAAAACTCTCATATAATAGTGAGTAGCCTTTTGAATACGTAAGAAAAAAGTATAGGTACTCAGTTCTTAGAAATGTGTGAACTCAAGGCAAATATTTTTTAATGGAAAAGCGAAATCAGTACTAAAAGAAAATGTAAATATAAGTATGTGAAAATGTTCCCTCCAACATCTTCCTGAATATGAAAACACTTCACATGTAAGAATTCATGGTGCAGGATGAAATCCGATCAATTAAAAAAAAAATATTCGGGAACACATAAACGGGTCGTAAAACATACTCCTAGACAGGAATCTTAGGATTCAGCATTATGACGTCCATGCAAATATTGTAAGCATTTACTGGATTGGGATGATGCAATGATGTACTGCAGTAACTCGTTAGAATCTGGTGATTAATAAATAACCCTCGTTTTATTTATTACATACATATGTACAATTCGTTATCAAAAGTAGTTTTCATAGAAAATAGAAACTAATGTTTTAGTTATATTATTATTAAAAAAATTAAATACGCTTACTTCTGGTTTGCAGCTCTGCACTAGGTAGCTGAGTAGTTCCTCCTAGTCGCTCAGTTTTTGAGAGATTTCTTAGTTAAGCGAGTGAGAAATTATAAATATTTATTGTTACAGAGTAACATTATTACTCTACAAAGGAGGAATTCAATGAAAGAAAAGACGGCAGTAAGTTCAAAGGGGGCATTCAGTGATGGCATAAATACAGCACAAAAAACATGCTCGGGGAAGCACTTGTACGGGGTACGGCGTTGGAATGAAACATTAGCAAAAATTTTGTACTTCATGGCATTCGTGATCATTAATTCATGGATGAAAATTTACGAATACCATGAACAGGGGACATCTGTAAAAACTTGGTCTAGTTTAAAAAACTAACACTATCCACAATGAGATTCTATCAAGTTGTAAAAATGAATCAATCGCATTTATTAGGATAATATTAGGATACTTATAATAGTGTACGGTAAAAAATTACTAGGTAGATATATAACAGAATAACTTTGCCAATGATATTATTTATGAGCGTTGTATTTTGTAACTACAACTTCGAAAGATAAATAAAAATAAAATTTTCTTAAGAAGAAATAGCTTTTATCAAGGGTAAATTATCCAGGTAAAATCTTGATCTAATTGATGTGAAATTTTCGTACGGATAGAGCCATATGTGAATACATTTTACTTTCTTAGTGCCAAAGGAGCTACCGTTCTATCCGCAAGTGAACCGTATATGTTTTGCTAGATAATTCACCACTGTTTTAGCAATCGACCTAATTTTATTTTCTTTAAAATATGATTTCTATTCAAGTTCACCCAGACCCAAAAAAGACATGCTATGTGCTCTAAATATAATAAAAGACTGATTTCCTTTAATCTTAAGGCTGAGGTGGTAACATGTTGCAGAATACTTCCTTAGAGAGACGAACTTCAAAAGTTTTGTGAATATTGGATACATAATTTTACGTAGACTTCGTCGGCTGTACACTATTGTAAATGGTCATTGCTAGAGCGTAACTAAATTGATACATGTGCTGCTGGTTTTTCAGTTTTAATTTAATCGGCCTGCGTTTCTTGGTTTCATTTTTGCAGTATGAAATTACTTTTGTATAACAAAAATTTTTATCACGTCCAAGAGTAAATGATAAAAAATAAAAGATATAAGTGATGTCCATCAATTTACATAGATTTGACTTCACTTTTTATAAATAACTTCAAACTTGCTTCAAAATTTGTAACGCAGGTGCAAGTTTAGTATTTTTTAATGAATTACCGCCAAATGCGTCCCAATGCCGACATCTATGAGACTTATAGCTATTAACTTTATACGGTCAACCATCATTTGGTCATAAGTCAGCAATATTAGGATTGATTTGGCGCAGATTTCCATTCCGCTTCCCTATTTGCAATTTTTTCACTGTGACGTATCTCTTCTATTCTACATTCTTAATTATTTGCCGTATATAACTCATTCGAATCCATCCCTTGCAATTCTTCTCGTTCATCTGTCCTTAGATTAGGCCATTATGGCTAATGATGAGGCCAACAAAGTTTTTTCATTTTTTCTGCAGGGTTTTAGTTGAATGTGTTTTATCCCATTTTCATGAGCTCTTCATCATTACATACTCTGGCGATCCATTTTATCTTCAACATTCTTCTGTGGCGCTACATTTTGAATGCCTCCACTATCTACTACAGTTAATGTCCAAGTCTCGTTTCCATAGAAAAAAGGAACTCCATACATAGCATCTGATGTCCTGTTTTATTACCTGTATATAATTATGTTCTATGCTGTAGGTAGATTTTTCATCTTATAGAATCCCCTCTTTGCCCGTGCTATTCAACTGATTATTTAGTTTTATGTTCGTCCATTACTTGTTAATCCGCTTCTTAGGTAACAATTCTCTTTCTTTTCTTCTAGATTTTTTTCCAGTTTAATAGTAATACCAGGCCTTTTGAATGATTTTTTCTGATTTTCAGCCGATATCTGAACACTATCCCTCCACACTTCTCAGTGTGTTAATCAATTAATTATGTGTCTCAGCTATGAGTGTTATTTTGTCCGCAAATAACGGCGTACCAATTCTTTCTCCGAGGATATAAACATTAGCATTAATAATAGAATACACAGCACAAACTCCATTCCTGGTTATCTAACGCCGTCTACATATTGTCAAATCCTATGAAAGCCGGTTCGTTATTCTTCATCCTCTTTCCTGTCAGCAGCCTAAAAGACGAAGCTGTTTCTCCTTTTCCCTTGTTTCTCCTAACTCGATACTGGTCCTCCTTGAAGAATTTTTTTTATCTCCCTTTCACACTCCTGCAGATGATTCCTGTCATGGAAGTGCCTTGAAGCTCAAAATCCTAAAATATTCACACTTCTCCGCTCTCTTCATTTTGGTAATAAGAATGATTATACCCTTCTCGCAGTCACTTGGTACATCTTGTTGAGTACATGAGTACATGTTTTGTTGAGGTGAGTTAAATTCTTCACTCCTTTATTTTTGATTAGCTTGCTGAAATATCATCTTTTCCAACTGCCTTATCCTTCCGCATGTCTCTTATTGCTCTGCCAAATATCAATTTTAATATCCTGATTCTCATGTATCCTCTACCACTGTCCATTTTCTTTTATAATTTTCCACTGATTTTGGTTCCATTGCATAAATCTTCCAGGTATTCTCTACGTCTCTTCCCTTTGTATACCTTTTCAATAAAATATATCCATCTTTGTCTCATTTCAGGTATTATATCTTGCACCCTGTATCTTGAAACGGATCTTTTGTACAATGCAGGTAACTTCTATCTCACCGTTTAAGAGGTCATATAGCACAATCTCATATAGGCGCAAATTAACGTTATTCTGGTTTTCCTCATTTTACGACATGTTCCTTCCCTATTATCTGATGGCAAGCCAGTTAGTCCTCTTTTTTCGGTTTCGTATACTTTCTCCGCTCTTCAATTGGTAAATCATTGTTATCCATTCTTAGCAACTATAATTTAACCCCATAACTTCTTCTACATCCTCTAAAAGCCCACATTTAATATTTTTCCAGCTTATATCCTCTAATTTGTCAATAAGATAGGTAGTAATCATAATAAAGTAATAATTGAGATCTTGATGGAAAGGTATTAGGTGAAGCCTGGGTGTAGGATAATTATATATCCAATATTATATGCATATATGGGCTTTTTACCAGATATATATTTCATTTTATTGTATTGTGATGTAAAAAACTGATTACTTATGCCATGCGCATAACATTAAATATTGTGATAGTATTAATCAAATGGAATACATTTTATTCCTTCGTCACATCGTTCTCAGTTGCTTTACTATCAAGATTTTAATTTAGTCATCGAATTAATTTGACATGAGGGCATAAAATTTTAAAGAGACGTCCAGATTGATCAATTAGGTAGGTACAAAATATGTTTTGTTCATAAATTTAGGATTTTAAAATAAATCTCCGCATAAATTTACATTTAGAGATAATAATTACGATGTGACCAATAAAAATACGGCAAATAATTAAAATACAATGAACTTTAAAGACCCAGACGAGGTTCGCATCTCAGGTAGATTGTGGATCCCCCAAGATGTGGTAAAATACCAATTTGAATTCCCGATTCCATTAATACTCAGAAAAATACGTTTCTCGAAAAGAATTGCGTAATTTAATTACAAAATGCATCCGATACGGAATTATAATGACCTAACTGAATGCTTCTTGAGAATTTTTTCTCAGAAATACATTTATTTACATTAAATGCTAGACGGTAGATACCACACAGCAAATATTGTTGAAGAGTAAAAATGTTTTGAAGGTTATTAGGAAATGTACAGTTTCTCACCAGATATGATTCTCATTACTGATTTTTCTCTGTAATCAGTGCATACATACTGTAAAACTGAAAACTATGCTTCTCTACGGAAGTGAGGCACGGACAATGGCAGCTGAGAAATGAAATTCGAAATGTGGTGCGATAAAAGAATGATGAGGCTCAAAAGGATCGACCGAGTTAGTAACGAGGAAGTCCTAAGAAAAGTAGGAGAGAAGAGCAGCCTCATGAAAACCTTAATAAGAAGACAGTATAACCCATTATGCCATATTTTGAGGCATGATAGCTTGATGAACTTATCGTCGAGGGAATTAGATGGCAAAAATGGAATAGGAAGACACTGGATCCATCTCTGGTACATGGTGAATCACAATTTGCTTTCTTCCACTTTTATTCGGTGCATCTAATTATTTGGTCGAATCAGCCTATTATATCTTGAGACCCATTTTAAAATGCTCTGGTAAGCCTTTCAAATGGTTCATGATTTTTAAGTAGTAGAGTGCCACTACCGGAACACGATGTTTTTCAGGTGCCGTCTTCTTATCATCAGCCAGGTACTCTTTTATAGACAATTTCCAGTGAATAATGCCGTCTTACCTTAGGTTATGCAATGATATCTGTTCATTGCCTGTGTTATTTTAAACGCATATACGGTTCGTATCGTACGTACGGTACGGTACGCATATCCCGTGGAAGGTGAATGGTTCCCCTCCTTCTGAACTGTCTTCATTGAGGCGGACGTTTTCTAGTGCTTTATTTCACACGAAGACAAGTATCTCGGTTTTATTCAAATTGATATTTAATTCCTAAAGCAGTTATTTACGATGATCAAAGTATTTTTCAAATCATCATAGCTACACGCAACGGTTGCGATGTAATCACCATACGCAAGAACAGCGATATTGAATATGATCTATACTGATCCTTAACCCATTTTTTTTGGCTTCTTTGTTTCTTTCTTCCATCGATTTTCTACGTCGACGGAAGGAAAAAATGTAGAGGACATGCTACGTTAACATACTACGGCTACCTGTCCCGTTTGATCTAATAGGCCATTATTTTTTGCCATGCTATAACTCTGTTTTCTGCCATTTTTGCGGCTTTAATACATATTTTTCACCATAAAAATCTTAATGGCCTCTGAAAATATCCGGCAGATATTAAGAAAGCCAAGTTTACACATACCAGCGTAGTATTTGCTGACGACATAGCGGTCATAGCCGAGTCAGAGAAGGATTTGAAGAAGACTCTGACAAATATGGAAAGGACATTGGCCAGATATCAGCTGAAAATCAACAAAAAGAAGGCTAAGATATTAGTTTGCAGCAAAATAGAGTAGGCTGAGACAAAGAATAACCTAGGAAAGCATAAGCTCAAAGAGACGAAGGAGTTTTTTTACCTGGGAAGCCGAATTACCAACGACGGACGAAGCAAGAAAGAAATAGTCAGAAGAATAGCGAAAAAGAAGAATCTTCTTACAGCTGGGAATAAAAGTATAGGAGTAAGTAAACAATTCATCAGATGCTACCTGTGGAGTATGTTTCTCTATGGAAGCGAGGCTTGGGCGTTGACAGCAGCAGAAAAGTCAAGAGCAAACATTCGAAATGTGGTGCTGCCGAAGAACGATGAAGAAAAAATGGATTGACCCTGTAAGTAACGAGGAAGTGTTTAGAAGATTGGGGGAAAAGAGAGGCCTCCTAAAAACCTTAAGCACAAGATGGGACAACTTAGTTGGCCACATTTTGAGGCACGATGGCCTGATGAAGACTATATTTAAAGGACAAGTGGAAAGGAAAAAAGGGCAAGGGATTGCCCCAAATGTGTTGCATAGGACAGGTTATAAAGGATGTGAAAGAGAAGAAATACGTCGCTATAAAAAGGTTAGCATAAAGAAGAGAGTAATGGAGAGCTACATCAAACCAATGTTAGGATTGCTGACTTATGATGATCATGAAGTTCACACATTTTAATACATTACCAGGTAATACCTTGATTTTTACTCATAAGCGTTAACGGTTTCAACTGAAATAAAAAGAATGTAAATGTCTTGATCATCTTCTTCGTATAATAGTAAGTGCCAAGGAAATCACTGCTCACACATGGACACGGATCTTACATAGATTCAAGAGTCTCAGAGATTCGTAAGTTAGTTTGATATCGAAATATTACAAATGTATCTCCATAAACTTTTTTAAGTAAATTCTTATTCCTTAAATTTGAATTCCAGCAAATTTATTCCCATGTGGGTCTGTTACCCTCCTCCATACTTCCTCTTTTGTTCCAAGGATTAGGCTTTAATTGGCTTTCCATTCAAACGTGTTTCTTTAGAATATGGGCATCACATTTTCTTTTTCCTGTATTAAAGTATTGCGTATTTATTTAAAGTAATATTTCTTTTATGTTGGATAAAAAAGTAAAACAACCTAATCATTTGATTTCCAAATAAGATCTTGCGAAAGTGAAAATAATGTAGACGGTAAGTGATATGGCTAGCGATCACATAAAAAAATGGACTCAGATAAAGTTAAATTTGGATAGGCCCCTTGAAATAACGAAACGCTTGACCCTAGAACGACGGACTGGGCACAGTGGACCCGGTTTATAGTTTTATAATTTAGTATATAATATAGTATATAATTTAGTATATAATTTAGTATATAATTTAGTCAAAAATGAATGAAATTGATTCGGACGTCGTGACTTTTCCTGTATTCATGTCTTCATTAGCATAGCAAGAAATAGCGAGGTTGGGCTCAATAAATTTTTTATACTACAAAGCTACAACGTAGACGGACTGGGTCCATTCAACCTTTTTCAAGTCGATGTGTAATTTATTTCCTCTCATCAGCGATTTCCTTATTACCTTGGTTTTTGGGACATTGACTGTGCAAGGAGTTATAAAAAAAAACAATGCTATAAAATAAGTAAATAAAATGCAGTTATACAATAAGTTACTATGGATGTCAGAAATACCTACTCATATCTTTTTGTAATGGGTACTTTTTGAAAATGTTTTATGCTTGACGCATACACATTGGGAATTTTCTTCAGTTAGTCACGTAATCTCTCAGTTTTTTTATGTGAGATCACGTATTTAATACCTGTGGTGTTTTCGTGGTGGTCAGAATGAAGTTACGCCCGCAAGCTGGAGTGGTGTTGCTGCCTGCCGTCATACGCTGTTATTCCCCCAACTGAACTAAAGAAATTGAATTCCACCATTACATTTTGCTGCTGTATATCGTGCGTACAAGCTTTTATGCACTATATAAATTAGTAAACTCTCCTATTTTATTATACTACTTCAATTTTTGCGTCATTTATAAAAACATTTACTCCTACAATGGATTAGTTACATTTAAGAAGCGAATTGCTTTTCAGCTACTATGATGTAATCTTATTTCCTATTTCTACCTTTACAGAATGCTTGGTGGAACCAACTTTGTGGAGTGTGTTATTCATGTGATTGAAATCATGGACAGACTATGGGTACACTGTGAATTTTCAGAGATAAGAAATCGAAATTACAAGCTAAGTGATAAAAAAACATTTTTTCTTGAATATAAGAGGTTCAGTTTTCTGTAAGTCCAATAAAATACGTAACCATCGCGACTGGTTACTTTTACATTAGCCATCTCTAACGGGTCATGAAGAGGATACCTACCTATTATAATACTTCTTTTCACACATAAAATAAAAGGAAATGACGCCATCCTATGCTGTTTTGGGTGTCTTGTGTTTTCAGCTGCGGAAAGCTCGTTCCGATTAATATTGCTATACATTCCATATGATTCCTTAGAATGTACTTTATTTATTCCTCGAGGACGCATTCAATTTTTAATCATCCTTCCAAGTCCTTTTTAGCCCTCCCAATTAAATAGATATACCTATATGAGACTTCACGGTGTATCAATGAAAATACGCGAGTCCTAAGCAATTCAGGCGACCGCGGCTATCCATCAAATGAAACTAATTCAAAAATTTGCCCCACATGACCTAAGTTTGGTGCATTGGTGATAGAAGTTATATTATTTAGTATAACAAAAGAGATCTTTAAAAAAACATTTTAGCGCATGGAGAAAATTTTCGATTTGAAAATATCATTTAAAAACCTTATTTGTATCCTCATGATAGACACACTCATTAAATATGCTATTGTTTGAGTACTATGAATTACCATCATTGCCTTTTACCCAATTAACTGTCAAACAAAGAATACATTTGCATATTTTTAAACCAAATTCAAAGAAGAATTTATGCAATGAAATAGGCTAAGATTGGTCTATCATATTGAAGAAACATTTACCGAGTAAGCTAAATTCCCTTCTTGAGAAGAGTTGCGTTAAACGTATAGCATAAATGCTTTACTTCAATTATTTAGTCGAGAGGGACAATAATCTTAATATTGTAAGAATGAACTCAATATGGTTATGCGATAACCGCTCTGTTTCCAACCGCGTTTCCAACCTGAATATATAGAAACCCGTATAGTTTTTCATTAAAACCACATACTCATTTACTGGTACTAATATTCAATGCTCGGCTTCAAGTCCGTATAATAGGATACTCAGTCCTAACTTTCTTTTACATAACAAGAGTGGAGGAATAAAAGAATAAAACCCGAAGACTTTTGTATTTTAAACATAAATAATTTGTTTGCCATTTTGGAACAAAAAAGCAGGTGCAATGGATGATTAAAGTGATAACCCTTATCCAAGGAATGTCTTTGCTATTATCCCAAATTTCAATTCAAGAGCGACAAATGAGAGGCTGTTTTTTTTACCTCTGACATTGCGCGTCATAAAAACCAGCAGACTTAACAGGTCTTCCTACGGAATCCTTACTGTTTCTAATTCTAATTTACAAAACAAAAGCTTTACGGTCCCATGCTCTCTTCAATTTGGTAACATAATAAAAATAATCATACGACATAATCTTTAAATCCTTTGAAAGCAAATATTAATGTGGGTCTAACGCAACGCCTCTTATCACATATTGTTTTCTATTTAACATCCGTAGAAATGAACGAATACATGAATAAAATTATTCCTAATGTCAAACATGAGTGGTCAAAGTAGAGAATAATTATCATATCAAATGAAATAATTATTTATTACCAAACTTTTAATGAGACAATGAAATTATTACTGTGTGTAAAAGAATTTTGTAGGTATAAACGCTCCAAGCTGCAATGTGGCTGCAAGCATTTTTCTTGCCTGAGCCACGTTTAAGGGCATGAAAGTATCCAAATATTAACCTAATATATTGGATACTCGGGCTATATATTTTGGGGATTAACTCGTCCTTAAAAAAGATCATTAACTCCTATCGAGCTTTCTCCGGAGGGAGAAAGGTTGCCGATGTCTACCTACATTTTTTACCAAAGGGAGCTTATATCGGAAGACAATGAGAGTATATCCAGCATGTTCTCTGATTCTTTTGTAAGTGTTTATAATGTACCGATTACGTTGCAATCTGGACACTGACGAAAATGATTGCGATGCTGAGTCTCTCTTTGGATGCTCTCTCTAGCATTAAATATAAGAGTGCCTTTGAATGTATTGAAAAATAACTCCTCTCCTGGAACTGACCGAACACAGAACTTTATTGTTAAACGTTACGCTATTGAAATTAGTGTACCTACATTTATTCTTTAGCGAAATTTAAATTACAACACCTATCAGAAGCGGTGGAAAGATGCAATAGTCATGCTTGTGTTGATAAAATTTAATGCCAGCATTTACAGACCTAATGATGATATTTAATATATATATTAAATGTTTGTATCATACTATATAATGTATAATATAACATTGATGTACCTACACGTAGAACAAGACGCATTCCACTTTTTCTATGTAAGTTCGGAAGTGTGGACATCACATGGCTCGAGTTACTTAACCGGATGGTATGCGAGTTTAACATGTTTCTAGAGAACAATCCAATCCATCATCTGTGATTAATTGAGAAGTCTTTAGACTACTTACTCAGCCTGACTCTTTATTTTAAGTATATTTGTTTACTTATCCTATTTTTAATTTTATTTTACCACTTTCTTTATGTAGCCTTTCCTCTAAATTGTTATAAAAATTGTAATTGGGGTTACCTGTTAGTGTAAAATAAATTATTATTATAGTTAATAATATACGCGCATCGTAAATGCTGATATCAAGGTTTTTGAGATAAATATTTTATTAGGACAGGCTCTTAATCCGTTTCATTCCATTCTTGGTATTCAAATGCTACATTTTTGATAAATTTTATGCGTTGAAAAAAATTCAGGCATCGTTGAATGTCATACTTTCCGTAAGAAGGGATAACAAGGTTTTTTTCATAGATGGAGTTGTGATAGATAGTTACGTCTTCAGGAGAAATGCAATGGTTATAATATTTAGGAACTTGCTCTTTTTTGCCTACAACTCTTATAATACTATAATTTTTATTACCATGTGTACGGAACCAGGGTGGCTGAGTGAGTTTTTTCATCAAGTGAATGTATATGAAGAATTTTAAGAAATCATTGTTTCTATAATTTTGTTGTTAAATAACACCAGCGGAAACAATGTACAAATCACTGTTGATTGTTTTTAACTTTTCTACGATACATGGTTTAGCATATCAGTAATTATTTCAAAATTCAAAAGTAAAATTGACAATCCATCATTTTCGCTAGTTTGAGAGTCCCCTATTAAGTATGTAAATAATGGTTTTTATGCATAGTCAGCGAGTCCCACAATTATCTTCTGGAAAAAATGAGCGCCATCATAAGGCTAGGTACCTAACTAATTTTTAATAACCTAACTTTTGGTATTTTTAGAATCCATATAGAGATGTTTAACCTGAGAAAGATAAAGGTAAATAGTGCTAATGAGGACGTCTGTGACGAATTATACGAAGTTTTAATGAGCTAACTTTCTGCAAATACCTTGAAATATTCTTTGCATACTGTAAGCATGCTTACGAGTAATATATATAAATATATATAAATAATAAAATAAAAACCCCCTTGACACATTAATCTTTTACCAAATAACATGGGTGTATTTTTGCAGCATCTCTAAACTTATATGCATCCACTATATTTTGGTAGGAATACGAAAATGACTAAAATATTTAGTAAATAAATTGAACGTATATACAAGTTCATTATTTATGCTTGTGTGAAAATAGAATTCCGATAAAGTCCGATGAATTGATTCTTAAGATTAAAATATAAGTTTTTTCAAATGTGTCCAACATAACAGTATTATTATAAGCACGGGAAAAAATGTGGAAACATGAGAAACAATTGTAGGTCCTGAGGCTTGCTACCAAAATATTTTTTTATAATGACTAAAAATTTGTATTGTGTATCATAAAAATCGGACTAGTCTAGACTATTCATATTATAACAACGAGATTGTAGTATGAAACCTGGGATAGTGGAATTGTAAGTGTCCCAACCATGTTAAGAAAGAAACAATAAGTCGCAGCCGATATTCATCTGTGAGAGTATGCATTTATTCACAACATTTTTTGATTCCCAAATTAATCTAATTGTTCTGAAAAATTAATTTAAAAGAAGACAAGTAAACTGTAACGAAATACTGAGGGAAAGATTCTTTCAACAAGGAGTTTTACGGGCAAAGCTAAATTAATCTCTACGTAAACAATGCGAAAAAAATTAGAGCGCTCACCGTATTTTATACAAGAATAGAATAGGTAAGAAAGTTAAAAAATATATATCTTGGAAATGAATTGAGAGAAATTATGCAAGGAACATAATATTTTAAGTGAACTTTTTTTCGTATTTTGCGTCACCTTATAAAAACCATTCTAATCTAGCAACCAAGATACCAGATAAGGTAATAAATGGAATGTTAAATTTTCACAATAGCTGAATAGAATAATTAGAATTTATTTATTTTTAGGACTCTCATGACAAAAAGCCAATCTTTGCCTTATTCCGGGAGATAAAGCCGGTATTTTGCAAAACATCCGACTGGCTCGTCACAAAGCATCGAGCCCGCTTTCCTGCTTCGGCCAGGAGGGGTTGGGTAAGGCTCGAATTTTTCGCCAGAAAACAATCGCTCGGGAACTCAAAATGGTCGTGTAAAACGGAAAGAGCTCGATGCTGAGGACGTCAGCCATGGCGAGGACACATTCACTCATTTCGAACATAGGGCGGCGGTCGGGCAAGAGATAAAGAAAGGGAGAGAGAGATCGTTCCGGACAGAAGCGCAAGGAATTCCGCAGCCAGAGCAAAGGGGGGGGGGGGAGTGCTGAGGAGAGATTCTGAAGTGGGGTGGGGCATGGAGAGAATGGAGATACTACGACAGGGGGGATGAAAGAGGGCCAACTCGTCGGGCTGGACATAAGAAATGAAATTTTTTCGACGACTCTGTGGGAAAATTTTGAAGTACAGGGGACAACGGAGCAAGATGACGAATGGATTATTTTAAACTCATGCAGCTTTACAGCTCCACCGCACTTGAAGGCCTGTCTCCCAATACTGCTACTCTGATAAAACTCTCTCAATGAAGTTGTCTATGCCATTTCATGGTTATTAGTGAGAGCTCGTGGATATTTTCTAGCCTGCTATGATTTTTCGGAGCTTTGCAAGAACTGGTTACAACAGAGAAGAAGTTATTAAATACCGGATTAATTTCCTAATGATAATTTTTTGTCTAGCAATAAACAAAGTACGAAGATGCAAATATGTATAATTCCACTCTGGATTTTCACCTTAACCCGTAACGTGAGAAATATTACGCTGCTTAGTCGTGCATGTTAGATGAAAACTTATCTCCAACATTTAACGTGAAAATTTGTTCCCTAACATAAGGAATCATATTTTAAAATTAGATTTTATGAAGAGTTAGTGACATTGCGACAAAATACGAAAATTAATTAAGTAAAATGGTAGACTATGGACTACATCATGTAGTCACTCCTTGCTATATGTCTCAGCTCCCGATATTCCATTGCTGTGTCCTTGTGGATGCTTTGCCGTTAAGGTATCGCGATACGGCGGATGGTTTTATGTGTCGAGTGAGAATGGACGAGAATCAGGTCTGTTGGCATGCCTGGGGTGGTTTTCGAAGTGCAAAAGTTTGGCGGGGGGAGTGGCAAATCAGAACAATGCAGGTGGATAGGATTCCTCCGGTAGATATGGTCCACGGCCTCGCAAGAACTTGATTGTAAGACGAGCGATTAACCTCGCCTCTCTCGAAAAAAATTCAAACCTGACACTCTCTCTCACGTGAGGAACTGGACGTTGACTTGAGGGGGGGGGGGGGTCGAATATAATAAAATGGTGGATGGCTGCGAGAAAGGGGCTGTCCCAACGAAAAAAATCCGCCGATTGTTGACGGACCTGCTTTGCGTGGTGAAGCGGCCTTGCCACTCCCCTCTCCTCACTCCGCCTGCCCACACCCCTCAAACCAGGATAAGGTGCTCCCAAAACTTCTGCGCGTAACGGGACGCCGAATGAATATTGCAAAAATTAGCTGCCGTTCGCACAGCATCTGACGAAACCAATTACATTTGAAAATGACCAATTTCATCTCAAATTAATTCTCCATCGGCCAAAACGTTATGACCCTTTGCTCTAAAATTAGCATTAGTTGAGATCGGCACAAAGCCTTCATGAAGCGGTGTGCTTAAGATATTTCCTTGGAAAACTAATAACAGTTTTTTTACCGGAAAGAAAATATTGAACGTTACAGCACGGTATACTTGCAGAAAAAGTCATTAGAAAAGGAGTTTTTTTGTCATTTTTAACGTGCAAAGGGAATAATTGGTTAATATCGAGGGTATCGTTGAAATACATGTGCGACTGATATAGAAAGCCCGTAATAAGTACTTTGTATCCCTAACAGCGGAGTAATATAATGAAGTATAGGTTCTGCCGAATGGCATATATTCTCTTCTAGGAATAGGTAATTAGCAGTTATAATGAGAACTTAATGACGACATTGAGATCTGAAACTAATTACGCAACGAAGGAGTGCAATAATGTTTACTTTTACAGATATTTACCTTAATTTTTCGTACCCACTATATGATATTTTAACTCCTTCTGTACCCTTTTAAGAGAAAATATTTTTAGCAACTTGTCAAAATTTTTAACTGCTTTATATGATTTATCACACCAGGCTATACTTTGCGATAAACGATCACTATTATTATTCATTATATGTATATCACGTTATCTTCCACGCGTGCTTCATTTTCCTAATGCAATTCGCTGACTTGCGGCAGTATTAGGGTATTGCAGGAAACTATGAGATGAGAAGATTTCGGGGAAATTACATTAGTAGAAGACTACATAACTTAAACGAGCAACTTTTAACCTGAAAAATTCTGTCTCCAAGAGAAAACAACAAAATTTATTCAGATCTCAAATTTATTTGGCAATGGAATTTATTATTAGTATAAGGTGCGCTTTTGTTTCAGCCATTGTGCTGATGTAGAACACTTTCTATACAAAAAGGGCCTCTATAATGCGCAACAACAGGGTAAGAAATGATGCTTTTTCAATTATGGATATTGATATAAAATTAAATGGCCTCAAAAAGTAAATTAAAAACGTATTTATTACCAAAAATTTTGCCCCGTTATTTTTTGCGGAGAATTTTTACTTTAAATTACGATTTCAACAAATGCAGACGGGATATAAGCTAAAGTATATAATTAGAAATCGGCTTCATATTGAAAAGACGTGAATTGGAAGGTGTGTATTTTCTGTAATGCCTTAATACCTGCAAAAGCTTGAAAATTTTCCAAGTAGAAGCTTGACTAGGAGGGAACTTTCTCAGGCAAAGCGAAAATGTAATTAATGTAATTTACAGTAAGGCATTGTCATAAACTTTAATTCGTAGCATTAGGATAGCACTGATATGTCTCAGAATACGTACATCTATTATGTCCTTTTCCGAAAGCGTTTATTAAGGAATTTCCTAACTATACTTTTTAGATATCTACTTTCACCATATTGAATCTTACAGCAATCATCCTCCGCATTTTTAAAATAATCAATTCATCTTCCAAGACACCGATGAAATTATACACAATCACGTTTCATTTTCCTTTTATTTTTTAGCATACTTGGTGTGCCAATACCTCAAATAAGAATTTATCAAGTTATTAATAATGCGGCGTAAGTTGAAAATATTTTTTGTATTTAGGATAAGCTCTAAAGTATATATTAAGAAATTTGCTCAATATTGCAAAGACGGGAATTGGTGGACGTGTGTTTTCAGTAATGCCTTTTCTCTCTGCAAAATCTAGAAATATTTGCCGAGTAGAAGCTCGACTAGGAGGGAACTTTCTCAGCCAAGGCAAAAATGTATTTAACTACAGTGCATTGAGCTATTGACTTCTGTTGTACTTTCCGTGTATGGCCCAATTAGTCCTCAGATTGAGAATCATTTAAATAATGAAGCTGTCAACATTGGTGACCATAAATAATCAAGTTCATGAAAAATATGCTGGAAATTGATTATATTGCTCGCTATTTTTATAATAATTTTCTCAATATCTTCACAAATAAAACTCACAAGAAAAATTTTTGTTTTAGATGAGCAAGCAGAGTAATTTGGAAGCAAAAACTTCTAATTCAATTCATTAAAAAACTTCTAATTCCCATGATAATTTTGTACATAGTGTTATTGAAATTTTTAACTATGGACTGACATTATTCTATGAGATGCAAATATGAAATAGTTGATCTTACGTAGGCAATAAATATCACAAAAAACTAAGGTAATTTTAATAGATTTTGAGATAAGAACTACTCTAAATATAACAATAGTCCAAGTGTAGTATGCTTCTACGAATAAAGCAGACAAAAAATTATGAACAGACTAATGTTTTTTATATTCAAACGCGAAAATACTCGGATTTATTTAGACAATATTTTTATCTTAAGCAATGATTATTAACTTTCACTATGGGATAATTAAATAAATACATAATGATTACTAAGAAAATCATTTAAACAAGTTCAATTTTGCGCAAAATTATAATTTTAATTGCTAGCAACGATATCCAATTTTTGCCTTGACTTCAACATCAAGGCATTATGTATCGAATGAGCCTTTGCAGAAAAAGCATAGCAAAAATAGGGACTTAAAAAAACATATCTTAAACTAAATCTTGCACCATTTATAGGTGATAAAGAGATTTGATGTTAACCAGGTATCAGCTAGCAATTATAGTATAAGATTTTCTTTTTTGAGATTGAAAGATTTTCTTGACATTTAATTTACATATTATATACCTGCAATTTATTTTTTCAAATCATAAGCCTAAAAATCTCTCATATTTGATGAAATGATTGACTACATGGAAGAATGTGCAAAACATATCCATAGTTTTACGTTCAGAAGATGGAGAGTCCAGTGGCCTTCTTGCTGATTTCTAAGACTAGATTAAAATATGCTGAAATAATGGAGCAGTGCGATAATTTTTTTCTAGAACAAATGACGGATTTATAAAATACATTCTAGATATTTAATCTATTTACATAAAAGAAAATCGAAAATCGTGTTTTTTACACCATTTTAACTCGAAATCGACCGTACTGATTTAAATGTTACCTATTAAATTGGATTCGTCACAGCCCCGGATAACAGAATAAACATTAAAAAATGGTAAAGGCTCGCGAAAAAAATTGATCTTTTTCTTACGGATGTTTTTTAGGAGTTAGTAATAATGAAAAAGCCATCAATTTGATCAAACCAAGATGATTTGTTTTGTTTTTACCAATTTACCAAATGAACCTATTAACAATATTTATACCATATTTAAAATATTAAAATAATTTAATTCAAGCTAAGCCACACTCGAATTGTGATGTCAACAAACACGTTTTTACCGTGTGTGTAAACAAATCTCCAAGTAATTGCTGACTAATAACAATGGAAGTGTACCTATCGACGACTGGAGCGGATTGATTTCATTTCCTCGGAAGTTTTCCAATTTCGTATCATCCAAAGATGAGCTCCCCAAAAAGGTGTTCACAAACATGACTGATAACCACAAAAATCACAAATGGTTGATTGAGCGAGCAATTTTGGCGGCTACAAACGAAGATGTGGATGACTGAAACTTGGTAAATCAGGATCAAATAAATTATTTACATTAATTCAAATCTATTCTACATTAATTCAAATCTATTGACTGTCTAACAAACACAACGAAGTAACCAACTATCCATCTGATTTTTTAATTTCCTCATATGTGCGTGACTTACTACGGCACAATTTACAGCTCAATGTAGGTTCGGTGTTCATGATGCTTCGTAACCAACCAAAACTATGCAATGAAACGCGTTTGGTGATTAAAAACTGCTAATCAAAGTGATTAACTTGATTTTACTCAAAGGAAAATTCAAAGATGAGGAAGTTCTCATTCTGAGGATTCCCATGATCACAAACAATATGCCCTTTGAGTTAAAAACGAATTCAATTTTCAAGTCTTGTTGCTTTCGCGATGACTATTATTAAATCACAAGGTTAGTGTTTGTGGTCTGAATCTAGAAACGCCATGTTTTTCTTGTGATCAAATATATGTTGCATTTTCACGTGCTGGTAAACCATCCGCATTATTTGTTCTTCTGCCTGATAAAATAAACAAAAACTGACGTATATCAGAAGTTATTTGACTCAAGTGAATAAAGCCGAATTTGTAGGATTCGTGACTGTAAAAGCCAAATCATCAGCGTTAAACATTTGCATTTATATCGTGTATATTTTATAGAGCTAATAAGATAGTGTCTGCTGTAATGAGTTAATATATCCAGAAAACGTTAAGACATTTCATGGAAAACTTGAATACCCATACCGTTATCTCAATATCATGTTTCAAGATAATTACCCGAAGACAGATGTTAATGCAAGATTAAGGAACTGTATAAGAGTGAAGTACCAAGCGCTTTTTAATTTATGGGTTGTAAATATGTTTCCTGCAAATTGATTTTGTTGTTCCTGCGATTATCCTTTTAGTTGAGCATTTAGCAGCCAATAAATACCAGACTCAACTGTTTTTGTCTGTATTAAAATTGATATTACATTAGAGAGAAATATTTAAACTGAATTCAAAGTCTAAGAAATATATCTGGTCTAAGAGGAGTGATTTTATTTCCATCACATGAATTGAGTGTAGTTTTTAAAATATGGCACTACCACATGAAATTCTGGAGAAATTTTTTGATTTTTACGTAAATATACATAAAACCTATTTAAGGTTTAGGTCAATGCAGGCAGCGCATGTATCTTGAAATATGCTTTATAGGTCCCACTCAAATATTAACGTGGTATTAATAGCAGTCGTTTCAATAATTTTTCAATGCTTTGTTCTGTCCTTTCTGAAATGCTGTAAAAAAATAATTTTTGGATTTTTATTCTCGGTCGGTGTTACCATAGGCGCGTAAGGTATGGTTGTTCACTGCGGGATTATTTCTCGCCACGCTATTTCATGGTGTCGGTTCATATTTAATGGGTTTGTCATTTAAAAAACTTGGAGAAGTCCTGGTGGAAGAGTATAAACTCATCTAAATTTCGGTATTATTCTGAAGTAAAACAAAAAATTTCCCGAGCAATACTACAAAAAGGACACAACAGATTAGCAAAAAAATTGTAGATTCATATACTATAAGTGCTATGAGATTGTTAGCTTTACATCTGAAAAGCATATTTCATGATTCCTTACCGGCATTGAACTGAACCTTGACGTATTATGCATTTGCATGTACATAGCGAAAAATAGCCTCTGTAATTTAATGCGGTACCAAAGATATTAGATTTCATCATCATAATCACTGGTCAGCGATCCTAAAAGTGGTTTGTCGCTTTCGTGTTTTCGCAAACATTCCTGTTACCAATCTCACGAAAAGAGAAGGAAATGGGCTTCAATAATTTTACATTGCGAAACGCCATTTTCAGGGGTCATTTGATTAAAAAAGTTACCGGAAATTTTGCATTGACATACAAATTGAATGCGTAAAAACAAGGATATCTTATATTGTCATCAACACTTAGTCTCTATAAGATATTGGTGCAATTTTTGCTATATACAGTCATCATTATGCCGATACCGTATTCCGAAAGATTCCCGAAGCTGCGTCTAAGCGCATAGCGGGTAGGCCGACCGCATTAGCCGGCTAAATCTTCCCGCTTTCGCCAGAAACTATTGGTGAATTATGTGCCAGGTTAATTTGCATAGCTTTTTCGCAAACATATCTTATCACCTCCAATTTAATAACATTGGATAACATACTTGTACAAAACGTCTTTAGGCATAAATATGGCTGACTAGTTACTTGGGCCTAAACACTAATTTTGATATATTGATTAATTACTGATTAAATTTTTCTCTTTATTCCCATTATTGGCTACAAGCTTAGAGCAGGATAAAATTTAGACAAGTTGCATGATATTTTTTTCACTATCTATATTCATAAACTTAAGATTGCACACAACGTAAAGCACGGTGAAATTGGATTTTCAGCAAATTCACTAGATTTACTCTTCCTATTTCATTAAAATATTAAGTAAATGGAAGCTCACTTTTCTGTGAAATTTTTAGTTCTAACAATTGAGGAGCTTATTAATAAATTCATTTATTTCTTGGCTCTTAATGTGATCGACAAGTAAATAATTACTGACGATAAATGAATAGCATGCATTCAAAAATCCTTCATCCTCGTCTCCTTGAAAACTTCTTCAAGTTATATCATGAATATTATCACCGGCAGGCACCTGTGATATGAATAATGATATGATAAAAACTATTTTGTAAAGCCATGAAAAAGGATTATTTTCTGAAAATGGGTAAAAACTGTGACATACCTTTGAACCAATATTTTAGGGATAACACAAAATAAGCAGGTTAAGAAAACGTGTACCCATTGAACAAAATGTTATTTCCAGGATTGTTATACGAATAAAAGGTAATTAGTAGTTACATGCTGATTGAGACATTTGGAAAAAGAAATATGCTAACTAAAATAAAATTAATGAAATCATACGATAGTTCATATTCATTAAACATAAAAAAAACACGTCAGCTTAAGTCGTAGAAATACATGACTATTTTGATCAACCGTTTGCAAAATAATACTTTAATTACTATGCAATCAATGTTACCTAATTTTTATCTTTCCTGGTGAATAATATTCAGGAATTCCTATCTGGTTCTACACTATGTTAATTATGTCGTATTGACCGAAAAATTAGAGCCGAATCATTATTTAAAAATGATAGTTTTTAATCACAATCGTTTAGTATTAACCTCTCTGGAGAGGAGATGTATTGCAATGCTTTGAACTATGTGCGTTGTGGAAGAAAAAGGCAAGACTTATTTGCAGTCTTAATTTTCTCCGTGACGAGTAAGTCATCTAAGCCTTTTCCAAAATAAAGCCACCACTGAAATCAAAGAAAGTGGGTCCTATCCTTCAACGGATGAGTTTTGTTTTGCTTAGAGAACGAATTCATGATACGAGACGAACTCTTGATTACAACGCAAGAAGACTAATGGACCTCCACCTAAGCCTCTACCATTTATCACCTCTCAATTGGGAGTTAGTTGACCGGGTAACTAAGGCTTAAAGAAAATAAGTTCACAAAAGGGACGCGGAAAGGCTGAAAAAGAAGTTTGTAAATAGAACGTCTACCGGGAGACGGCTCACAACAACTAATCACCACCACATAGTATTTAACCGAACTGATGAGAGAATTGATGAAGGTACACTCTCAGTTCTTTATGAGGGACTTAAATTCGCCCCACACCAAGAAGCATTCAATTTGGTAATATTATTGGAGGGGTAGAGTAAACAACTCGGAAAATCCCCAAAGATCTAGCCGAGAGGGTAAGAAGTGATATATTTCATGTCCTTAAAAATGTAATACCAAAACCAACATTTCTAAGAAAGAAAGGATTACCCTGAACCCCTCGATAAGTTATAATTCAATCATTGATCTTCTTGAGGGCAAGGGCTATGCCACCTTCCTAATGAAAAATGATGATTGCCGTCCTAAGATTCTGGAATTACTTAGTGACAGTAGGTAGTGTAGGAGAATACCACGTAGCATAGTAGTAGTGTAGGAGAATACCACGAGATACTACGGATATCATCACCAGCAGGACCTCAAGGATAAATAAGAAATGAGTGTGACACAAGTGACAACTAAAACTCTGCTAGTGCCTCCTAGCATTTATGGGTTGCCCAAAGTTCATGAGGAAGTAACGCCGTTAAGGCCGACTGTCAGTGCAATAAACTCTCCCACGCATTTTGTTACCAAATATCTAACGGGGATCCGAACGCTATTGTCGGGTCTCAGTAAAAATCATGTGAAGAACTCACTAGAATTTGTGAAAACCCTTAATGATATTTGGTTAGATCCAACTCATTTGCTGGTAAGTCTGGAAGTGGCCTAACTCTTCACTCTTGCCGACACCTTGAGTCTGCCAGAGAGAAAGATACTACGGCAGTCAAGCTCAGTCATCATATGCTCACTTCCTCCTACTTTTCTTTTGAGGATATTTTATGCGATCTAAGGGATGGAATCGCAATTGAATCTTCGTTATCACCGGCGATAATTAGTTTCTTTATGAAAGATTTTGGGAAAAAAGCCCTCAATACCGCTCCCGGCCCCGTCTTTTCCTATGTGTGGACGGCTATTTTTTAATTAGGCCATATGGTTAGATTGAGTTACAGGAATTTCAAAACAACAAGAACAACCAGCAACCGAGGATTTATTTTACCATGGTGATAGAAGAGAACCAATTTCCTTACCTAAACGTCTTAATACGTAGGAAAGAAGATGGAAGCCTAGGGACTATCGTTTATCGGAAACCAACCTATACTGACCTGTACCTCAACGGACGGATGTATTATATACCGTGGTCCATCTACCCATGTTAATATCACATAACGTAAGAATCTCAGCCGAGTTAGACTACTTTTAACACATATTTTCACAGGCACTAGGCTGTTGTTTTCCATAGCCGTTCCATAACTGTTTACGGCACTAAGAAGATCAAACGTGGAACAATTCCCGGATAAGCCACCTGGAAATCTATTTTCAAAAGCCTTAAACCCCTATGTATTAACCTTATCTAGTAAAATCCACTGCATTTTACGACGGTATAACTTCAAAATCATCCAGAAATTAAGGCACCGATTGGTGAGGGCGGAGGATCCCATCGGAATTAACATAGCAGGGGTTTATCAGATTCCTTGCGAATTTGTAAACATATTTGCGGAGGAGACAGGCCGGACGATAAGGACGAGGCAGAAAGAGTATCGAAGGCGTTTTAGATTAGCACAACCAGAGAAGTTGGCTATGGTGGAATACAGAATCAATGAAGATCTTTGGATGGTGAGATGCAGCATTTCTTTGCCTCCCTCAACAATGGAACAGCAAGGAAGTCATCGAGATCCCCCTCAATCCCAAAAATCTCAATTACGATACTGGCTTTCATCTTAGCAATACATGGAGACTTGTATTCAACTGCATAAAAAAATAAGGAAAACAAATAAAATACTTAAAAATCCTTCAACTCCTTGGACGATACCTGAGCCATATTGCTGAACTCTCTAAACGGTCGATTGGACATTCAGGCAGTAACACGCCATGAGAATGGAATGCAAGTAGTTTACCGAAACGTCAGTAAATAGAGCTGAATTAACCTGGTGTAGATCCTAACAATTAATTTTCAATTATGACTACATTGCAAGAAAAAGCAAGTTCAATTTTTAGTAAAAATAAGGTCTTAGAGGAAAAAACATTTGCTTCAGAAGTGTTATTAATTTTAATTGGAGAACATTTGATGTGACAATATTGGTTAACTTTATCTTTATTTTCACCATAAATTAGTTTTCGTTTAGTTGAATTTTAACGCTTCAAACTATTCCGATTACTGAAAAGATCAGAAAACTTTTGTAAAGCAACGCATCCTTCACCGATTCAGGTACACTTGCAATGCAATCAAAACTTGCTTCGTCATTTTGAAGAAGCATGGCGGTTTAATTGAAAATATTATATATATTATATAAATATTTTTTCACCATTTAAAATTTAAATTTTGTCGACAGGGCAGTGATTGATTTTCAGAACTTTTCACATAAACTGTAAAATTATTTTGCTGCATTTAAATGTCCCACGCGTTGAAGTGCCCTCGGCTCTGGTGGAATTGATTATGAAATGCTTTTGCAATATTTCATTTAGAGAAGGGGTTACTCACCCCGATATTACTATCTGGAAGTCATTAATAAGGAGTAAACATCATAAATCAGAATGAAATAAATTACGCTATGTTTTTACTCAAATTATACCATTTATTTCACAAAAAACCTTTTCAAAGTGTGCTGAAAAGATCAGAAAACTTTTGTAAAGCAACGCATCCTTCACCGATTCAGGTACACTTGCAATGCAATCAAAACTACCTTCGTCATTTTGAAGAAGCATGGCGGTTTAGCACTTAGAGAATTCTCAGCACTTAGAGAATTTTCAGAGTTTTTTATGGGATGCAAATTTCATGACATTTTCGGTATATTTTTCAATTTTTAAATCTCTATGGAGGAGGGCAATTAGTAAATTCAACTATAACTTCCAATTTTCGTAGATGTAAACATTTTCTACATTTTTTCCATCTCTAGATCCTGGGCATTTATTGGTAGCAATAAAAATCCCTTTGCACGCATTTTAATCGGCATTGTTAATTTTTTGTGATCAATTTTATTCTTATAACTCATTCACTACTAATTTTAGGGTTACCTTTAGTACGCAGTAGGCTCAAATATCTTCGAGATCAAGTGAAAAACCTTTTTGGATATTGAATGACTGGGTAATCATGAAACTTTAAATTTTTCATACATTATTGTAAATTGCTACAATATATCATGGCATGTAACGACGTGACAGATGTAAGATGATTCAGCAACAACCACAGGAGACAATTTCCATCTCGAATTTACTGGAAGCTCATCGTTGCTGAGGGTTTTCTAATATACTTTCCAGGCAGACTTGAGAATATTTCAAAATCATTGCTGATTTATCCTAAATACTACAGCATGGTTAACCCTATTAATAATTTATGACTAAAAGACAAAATAAAATATCATTCACTTATTTTAAAATGCATGAAATTGAAGATAGTGGAACAACCCTGCAGTGACATGATAGAGTAACTCATTTGCCCTTTGAAGAATAAATAATCAATGCATTTTTTTTAAGACTTTGGAAATGAAAAAAATTACAATTATATTTTAACACTCGCAATTTTTTTTAGTTTAAACACATACCTTGAATGAGTCATTGCCCGTTGACCTCTCGGGAACTTCATGAGTGAATATGATGTTATAATTTCTTTTAATTAGTAGGTAAAATTATTAGTCGCTAAATAAATGGATTTATTACACCATGATATGCACAGTCTTTCATATTTGGATTTTAAACCATAACATTTGACAAGACGAGGTCGAAATATGTCGACTAGAAAATTTACTTCAGAACAATTAATAATTGAATATACGTTCCATCACACTCAATGGTTGCATAAAACCTAAGTGAAAAGTTGCTGAATATGTTTAAGTTCCAGGAAAGAGAAATATCTGTTCAAATAAAAATGAGCCAAAATGGCTCCCGCCGTCCTTCTTTGTAGAGACAAATCCCGTCTTCCCACTGTCAAAATTAGCCATTTTGAATTTACTAGAAGTTAGGATTGGACTGAATAAATTATCTAATTTTTGCGTTATCAATGTAGGCTTTGCAATAAAACGCTCGAATAAAAATAGAGGAAAACTTTCACCTATTTTACGAAAGGAGGGAGACGTGCCTCCAATATTTTTATCGACTAAGAAATGAATGAAGGTGAAAGGTTGATGAAATCATATTTGAAGCTGTTAGAGAAGTATATTAATGAAGTTGACTGAAATAATGGAATTCAACAAAGAGTGCCTTTATAAACAGAGGTATTGATCAGAGATTTTTGAAATACACTTGCTGAAACCCAAGAATTGATGGCTACTGACGTATTTATTACTATAGCTCTATTCCCTGGGGATTACAATAGATTTCCTTATCATTCTACTCCGTCAAAACATTGCATGACAGTCTGCTGGCAGAGAGTAGAATACGAACATTGGCACGGGAAGCCGTTTTACAGCTAGAATTTCTGCGGCATTATCAAAACAATTTCTGTACTATCAGGTACTAGACGGAGGCTATATGTAAAAAAAACTATCGCAAATTTATTTCTCTGAAGCCATTAACTTGTATTCATGCGCAAAATATATAAAATTTAACGTAGAAAAAGGAGTGAATATGGCAGAATCCCTGCACATATAGAATCGCTAAAAAGGCTACTATTACTACCGAAAATATTATTCGAAAATATTCAATGGATGACGATCAAGTATTAAAACTTAAAAGTTAATAACAGCATGCTAACCGTAGAAGAAAGAGAATCAGAAAATAGATTCTAGAGCATAAGGAAATGGTGGTGCACTAAGTAAGCCAGCTAAGCCGAAAAAGAGTAGCAACACTATAATTCAAGAAAAATGGAGATTACTGCGTTGCGTTATAGGCATCATTGAATATGTTTTTGAGCATTGAACACTACTTTACTGTCAATTGTAGACACTCTATAAGTGGTTCAAGTTCCTTGAAAATTTGGCTGCAACTTTCCCAGCAATGAGAAAATATATCATCATCAAAGTATAAATGATAATAGCAACTGATTATTGAGGATGATGTCAGCTTTAGAGCCAAATATCAATAGTATTATCACCGTCTGCCTTTAAAATACTAAGGAAAAATTAATTCAAGTTCTATTTCTTTCCATTAGAATGAAAATATCACGCGATGTTCACCTGAAACACTACATTTCCTCCGCACCAATGAACATAAGATTTTTATTGAGTGTCCATGGACATACATTTCGAGACAAAAAGCACACCGATAGCAGCATCCATGAAATATGGATATGCATTTACGAACTCGGCCGGCGTTACCCTTGGGTAACTGCCGCGTAAGGTATGGCTGGTTGACTGCGGGATTATTTCTCGCCACGAGGCGTCGCTTGGGCAAAGGCCTCACTCCTTCAATGAGGCTTTTATTTTTCATCAACTTAGAGGACCGGCATAAAATTTTTATTCAGTCTGGTGCATTTGCAAAGGCGGTGAGTCCAATGCATGATGAAGCACTTTGTATTGAAATTAAGTCCATAATTAAGTGCGTTTCTCATTTTGCTGTCGGAAGAAATCGATAAGTCAAAAAAGGAAAACTGTCCGTTGATTAAGCCCTTAACTTGAAACAAACATCTGCATCAAAGTAGGATCAATGAAAAGAACCTTTTAAATGCAAGAAAAAGTATGATGGTAGGAGAATAGACTTCTTTGAACGTTGATACTTAAAATTATATTCCAATAGCCCCTAAATGAAAGAGTGCAATGTCGAAATGTTGGAAATACTAAAATAAGAGAATCGTAATCCACTAGATGTATATGTCAACATTCCAGTAATGTAATATACTTCAACATCAAGGGGTGAAATATGTCAATTATACTTCACCAACGTGCACGAAAGTTTTTAGCAAGACAGAATTCGCTTTTAATATGAAAAGGAGATAGATAGCTCCATGATCTGTCAAAGAGAATGAAGCACAGCATTAGTACAAACATTACTGCGCACCTTTCAATATGGACGTGAATATAAATTGTAGCGATGAGGAGAATACCACTTGTCGGTGCTCACACTTTTTTTGAGAAAGTACTGAATGAAATCAATCCACAAAATGTGTTCGTTGGGAATAGTGAAATAATCAACAATAAGCTGCGATTCGTCGATAACTGCTACGGTCGAACAAAAAGCGTTTCCCAGTTGTGAAGCAAATTATGAAGGGAGCTCCTAGAAACTCGCAGCCAGCGTGATAGGCATAGATTGCTTGAGAAATTGAGAAAAGATATCTATAATACCAACACAGAGAAAATCACATTAGCGCCCCACGATATATCCAGTTACGACAGAAGTGATAAATTAAGATAGATATTTTTCCGAACGGATAGATATGGGAATTAGTTTCTTTCCCGAACAATAAAAGGACTAGTTAATGCCTGTCGTAGTTTTTTTGGAGCGTTTTCTTTTTGTATGGCAGCGGCTGGTGTCATAACATCTCCTTCCACACGTCTTTTTAGACGGCTGACGGGGTAGTGTGTATATGTAGATGAATACCACGGAGTGAGAGCCGCTGTCAGGACTGAGAGTCCAAAAGATGCAACTCTAGTTGACAACGATAGTACATTAGACCGTTCTACAACAATAGTTTTCTCGATAGAATTCTCTGCTGCATCAAATCGTAAATTTCGGCGGATTTTCGTATTTTTTTTTGTATTTACAACAAAGGGTAAACTATGTTAGCAGTTGATATAATAATTCTTGAAATGTACTATTATTTTCTCGCCAAGCGTGGGAACGAGGTTCCTGAGCTTAAAACCCTTTTGCAAAGGCTCCCTTTTTCTGCTGCTTGACTCCAGATATTCTAAACGCGTCACAAGCCATTCTCTTTGGCTCTTGGCAATACACGCCTCTACTAGATTTTCTTTTCTACGAGTTTTTACCAGTTATTCACTGGGTTAATTCAATCGATGAGGAAAGTATAGATGCGCAGAGAGTTTTAGAAAACATAGTGTAAACCATCATCTTAAATTTTTAACAACTGTGTTGATTCTCGTGAAAATTAAAATAAACTTATGATCCCTATTTAAACGAATATCATGATAATAATCGAAATTTTATTAACAAAAAAGCCCTCGTATGGTTTGTGTGGACATGAAAAGGGCCGGGACTTAAATTTTGTGTCCATAAGAGAACAGGGGCTGAAATTTTACCCGAATCAGTGAGAAAAATAATTATCCAGTTGAAATAGAAAAATTGATGGGCTGTTAAATTAAGGTAGGATGTTCATAAATTATATTTGACACAAATAAAATTAAAAATGACTGCAAAATTTTGAATGGCATTCAAGTGATGCAACATAAAACTACTACTTAACAACAGCATTCGGCATCTGCAGCTACGTGCAACTGCTAGGACTCATTTTGTTACATTTCAAGTTTTAAAAGTGATGAAGCTTCTTTCGGCTTTCAAACATACCACTACGGTCTTATGTTAGTAATTCCAAATTTTGAATTTCGCATCCACTATCTCTAACACAGTAGCACCAAAGAAAAAATCATTAAATTTAGTGGTTTGATAGTATTTAAATATCCATTGTCTTTCGAACATAATTTCATGCTCGTAGCCCTATTTGCTAAGTACAGATTAGTCACAACCTGTGCGTAGTACCAGGCTGCCATACACCACCGATATTTAACTCATTTATGGCCAAGGCTAATATTAGGCAGAAATTTTGAAAATTATCATCGTATTTTCTCAATGCGTTTTATAAAAGATATTATTGAAAACTCCAGCCCCTGAACAATTTATATTTACCAAAAATTAAGTGGTACGTTTTCGTTTCGGAATGTGGGTACTTAAGATAACATTCCGTTAAAAACCAGAATTGAAATTAGAATATGAAAACAACTTGGTTCTAAGGCCACATTACATTTTACATAACTATATACAGTGTGGCTGTTATATTGCCAGGGCCTTCATGCAATTTTCTCTACAATATGACCTACACTATCTTTTTTAATATCTGATAGTAAATAATTTCAAAGTGGTCTACCTTTTTTATGTAATTTATCGTCCTTCTGAATGTATTTCTGCGTAATTATCATTAGTAACTCGGTCACCTTATTATTGCCATTGGTGTCTCATATCGTTCACCCCAAAAATTTGAATAAGTGAGTGGTCTTAAGTGGGCTTTATAGCATATAAATTAGCACAAAATATGATCTACAATTAATTTGAGACATTTCGTTACAAATGGCAAGCAAAAAATGTTGGACCTTCCATAGTGACCATAACAGGCCGCAGGCCTTTTTCGAGGGGGTCTGGGGGGGGGGGGAAGCGAGGCGAAAGCTTCAATCAATTAATTTAGCGTTTACATAATTTCAAATAGTTATAGAGGAGGTCGTCATAAGACCTTTTGTCGTATCTCGTCTCGTTCACCCCAAAAATTTGTACGGATTAGCACAACTTGTGATCTAAAATCTAGTTGAGACATTATGTGCCCTGTAGCCTCCCTATTAATTGTTCATAAATTAGTACGCACTATCCCGGAAATTTGTAAACAATGGCCTTTTATACCTACTTTTTCCCCCTGATTTTGATTCTATAATTCGCGTTTGAATTTTTTGTGACAATCTACTCCACCCGTGTGCTTATTGTAATTCCCGATGACAAGAGGCTGGGGAATTGTTATCTCGTTTCTTCCCTTACGGCTTAATCTTTTCTCATTTCCTGACGGGAAAACTGGAAATGTGTTGCTGGCCATAATTACAAAAGAATCATCCTTAAGACTACAGACAGTTCAGACTGCTCATGGTCAGATGAGCCTCGGTTTTTTTCAAAGAGTCTTCTAGTAGGCATTTTCCAGCAATATTTTCCCAAAAGGTGCAACTGCAAAGGGTCGCCTTTATTTCAGGGTTTAGAACAAGGAACAGGAAGAAAAGAGGCTGTCAAAAATTATAGATGGTGAGTAGTATCGGGCATTATTTTCAAGAAATCTGAAAAAAGATCCTAATCCTACCTTCACTCCACCCTACAGATGTAATAAATTGGAAGGGATAACCATATGAAGAACTAAGGCACCATAATTTGAACCCAAATCGAACCAGATTATTACTTATAAGAATTTTCGCTTAGTTGCGTCCAAATTAAGGACCAATTTACCCATCAACGGAAATTTTGTGAGAAAAATTTACGAATTGCAAAAACTTAGTTTTCATCAGAGTAAATATTGACCTCAGATTAGCAAATTTGTCAGTTATGTTGAGAGAGGAGTAATCAAAAATGTGGATAATCTCCTTTAAGCTCCTAAATATCTTTCTTCTCTTATTTTGTCGAACTAATTCAACGCATTTATCCTCATATTCAGAACAGTACAAGTTCTGCTGCGAGAGCACATGATGCCCAGGGAGAATAAAAATCCTAAGAGATTTTTTCTAAAAGTCTAAAGTAGTGGTAAATAATATCTAGTCAAGAAATATATGATGAAATAAAAAAGATAAATGTTTTCACTTTTAAGTTGCTTGATATGTTGGTGATCTTGAAGCTGTAGGAACATCCAGTCACACCCAGTCACACCTTACGACTGCGTTTATACCTATGTGACCAACTTCTTGAAGCCTTCTTCTAGAGTTATAAGGTATGATCCACTAATGTCTACATATCGGTGATCCGCTTCTAAATGACCGTCGTTGGTTGAGAAACTATTCATTACACATAGCTAAAAACCGACTGGTCTCGTGGTGGGGAATCGAATTACTCATTAGTTAAAAATGTATCTACCGACTTAATGAAACCACATGATAGCAGACAACAGCTGTGAAACCAGTGAGATGCGAGATAAATTAAATAGAATTTAAAATCTCACAGTGCTTAAATAAATTCAGTATTAAGAGTAATTCAGTAATAAGAATAGTTTCAGGGTGGTGCACCAAGGCTTGCTAGATTTGTCCCTCGGCACGGTGCCTCTGTCCTAATCTGCCTTACCCCCGACTGCTAAAGGTGCGAAAACGCGCCTTTAAATACAAGTGTCAAAATTGTACACCTCTTGATATATTATTTTATTTAAAAAATGCGAATAATTGAGCATTCATAATAATACAAGTGTTTGCATTCTAAAACTACTTATGTTGCACTTATAAAAAAAAAGTTGATAGCCCTCGATGAGCAAGAAATTTAGTAAACTTGAAAAATTGTAAATAATTAACCACGTTTGAATTTTGAAAGTAAATGGTATCAAAACTAAGTTTCGTACCTAATAAACAGTTAACCATGGAATGCTTATTAAAAAAAGGGTAGATATTTTTTCACGCAATAATAAAAAAAATAACGGGTTTAATAGTGCCGTAAATGTGGGTGTCAAATATTTTAAGTTGTAGAATTTTTGGATAGTCAGGTGTTGTTGCTAAAACATTAAATTTCCGGATTTTTTGTTAGAAATTATTATTTAGCATAAATTTAACTTTAAATGATGAGTAAATTGCTTCAAGAACTAAACGCATCGCCTCCTCTCAATAAAGAACAGCAAAGTTGGGACCACAGACGACTTTTCAACGCGCATTACAGCAATAAATTTCACCATAACCTATATTTTTAGACATAACCATTAGACATCCCACAAGCTGGTCACCATGTAGATGCCCTCATTGTCACTGGGCTTGTAAAATGGGTAAATGTGACAGAATGGTTAAAAGTATGATTCTTCCAAGTACAGAGGTAACGAAAAGCCGAATAAGTGGAATATTATGGAATTTTCACGAGTTACGTGGTCACGATCCCAAGGCCATGGTCTGAGGTTCCCGACAAGTCTCTCACGTGAAACCTTTCTTCATTGATGATCGCCTGTCTGCCCCCATAAAGTGTTTAAATTTAGAATCTAACCAAACGTTTTTCCGTTGTTCAGGTGGTAACATTGCAAACTCAAACACGATGCGAAACGACACAAGTGGTCATGGACGGTCTATTACAGAGCACCAAATGAGAGAGACCATCAACTAAACGGTCAGTGTGAATTCACTATGAAAATTCACCACGGCGAAAATTCAAGACCTTTCACGATGAGGGCCTAAGACTCCTCCTTAGAGGCGTAAAAATATTAAATCAACTATAGACATAGTTTACCCTTTGCTAAAAGTACTGCGCTATGATATAAAAAATACCAAGAACAGCAGCATACGAATGCAACCGCACGATTTCAGGCAACTATGAGTGCTACCTGGAAAAATATTGCTGTGAAAGCATCTACAATTATTATCGTTTTCAATTAAAAGTAGATACCCATTTTATCTCCCGTATTAGTGGTAAGACCGGGTCAGTTGAAAGGTCGGAAGGAAAAACTTGGAAGGTAGGCCCATTCCGCAAGCTACAATCCTTTGCTTTTATGCCACCAAGAGCCGACGATGACGGACGCGAATACGACCGGGCTCGCAAAACAGGAGTCAAACTCTAGGGGAAAAAGGTAGTGGGTGGAATGCACTGAAGAAACTCACGCCCACGCATAGATTTGCCTGTCGAAGTGTTATCTTTCTCGTTCCAAGGCGAGATTTTTCCTCTCATTAGACTCATATTTGGCCTACCCGTTTCTGCATTTTGAAGATGTGGCTTCGTAGTTAAGTAGGTTCATTCCACATACGCAGTTCCGGTGAAATTTCGGAAGCGTTCGAATCTCAGGTAGTCATAGTGCTTTCAGTAAAAGATGCATTTTTTAAGTTCAAAACAATCGATACAGAGGACGCAATACTAATTTTAACAACTAAATTTATTTATATGATGACTTATCTACGTTAACATATTTATTTCTAAACATATTCATTAGCTGAGAGGAATAAGTGGAGGTACTGACAGTGGTTGTATATATGCTAATTACCGTCAAATCTCCACTGAGCAAATTCCTTCTCGTAGTATCGAAAAATCTAAATAAATAACCTGATACATTTGTTGTTTAAATCATTTTCACTACTCGAGGGCATGAGAAATAATTATAATATAATCGATAATCATCGTATTTGAACTTCTAGTACTTGGTTTCGACTATATAAATAAATGTGTGAATTTACGTGATAAAAAGCGCATACGCCTTCTTTCTTGTGGGTACGCGAACCACATTTAGGTTTAACTGCAATATGGTAGTAATTTGTTGTAATAACTATTGCACCCCAAATATACCGACGACTATTAATAACTAAACACTTTTGATGTGATGCATTTTTTTGGGGTAGAATGGATGCCAAATAAGGAAAAATATACAATTTTCATTTAATTAATGTAAAGTAGCGTCACACACTTTTCAACAAACTTCATATGTTTAGAAAATGGTGCAACGAATTTTTCACATTTATGAGTCCCACATTGAAATGAATCCCACGATTCCAAGACATGCACCTCCACTATTGTGGCACTCCTTTGTGGCTATTGCCGATTTTTAATTTCCCATAAGTTCTTTATTGGCTTTAGGTCGGATGAAATAAGCCGGCCATGGTGTTCTTCTTACGTTGCTTGTGCTGAAACTCAAAGGTGATGCCATTATATTTCCAAATAGGAATATCTAATCAAGGATTATGAAATATTAACAAGGGAGCAGAACTTGGCGTATTTCAATTTGTAAAATGGCAAAGAAAATTCCTTTTCTCTTATGAGGAATCATTAAATTATGCCTACTAATGACAAGTGAAAATATGTCCAGCATGAATATATCTATGACGCAAATGAGGGGCTTCTTATAACAGTGTACATTATTGCTACATTGGTAGGCCAACCAGCAATGGAAAAAATTCTTAAAAAGCAGTATTTTCCACAATAAAAGATTGTTATTCTCACCATTTCCTGATCAATGATATTTTTGCTGTGTATTTTTATGATTCACTCAATAAAATTTTGTAGTCGCACAGAAATTAAAATATTTGAAAGATATTAAACTGCTGAAAATAAAAGGATCTGACAGGCCCAATATTAAATTACGTCACATAACCTCGAGCATGTCAGCATGAGTGGGTGCAAAATCGCAAAGAATTAAAAGCAATTAAACTAGTATTAAGCCCTAGACCATTTCATTCACCTAATTTCTTTTTTTTTTTGTAATTGTAAAAAAACTTTATTAGGATATTGCCTACAAAAATAAAACTTTTAAATCTATTTTGACAACTCACTATCTTATTAACTGCATTTTAATTTAGATATGTCATACTTCATTGTAAACAGCACATAATGACTCTCTATAACTGGGATTCTAACATTTAAAACGTACCTACAGCACAAACATTCCTGTCCTGGATAAGGACCAGGACCTGGGCGGGTTTCGAACACACGACCTATGGTTTGTTAGGCGAGGACATTACCCCACCGCCACCATTATAGTTTAAAATTGTTATTATTATATATTTTAATGATTATAAATATAGATTTAACACAAGAATTTTATTGAAATAAATAAATTTTAAAACAATATATATATTTTTTTTAATATTTAATAATGAATTTTTACTTACGGATGTATGAAAATGAAGGAATGAATTCCTACTTTTAATGTCAACTAAGGAAACTGTGTTTATTAGATCATGTCTGAGTGCAGCTAATTAGAAATTAATCATGTTGGAAAAAATGCTGTAAGAAGAAAATATTCTTTTCTAATACATTTCACGATAAGAGAGCGCTCTGAAGACTTGCATGCATCGCCGGATTCCCTTCCAGTATTTAGCGTAAGAAATTCTGAATAGCATTTATGGAAATCACATCAATAAGCTACCTACGCTAGTTGTCGTTTGCAACTGTGGGTTATTTCTAGATGTTTGTATTTTCATTATGGTCATTCCTAACATTTTTCATGCGGAAGACCCTAATCTGTAAATGATACAATCCGTTGAAGAGGGATAAGAATTGAACCATGAAATTTGATTAACCACATGAATACTAGCCTTTGAGAAGTTGAGTACTTTAATTTTTAGAAGTCCATGCCGAATACTACATTTCATGTTATTTTAACGGAGTAGAGCACATATTTCAGCTCCTCCAAGCAGCAATTGCCGCTAGAGTGCATTGCTTTCTCATCTTGTAAGAGTAATCAAAAGTAAAATTACACTAAATAAGATTATTTTTGATGATAAAAGTTCTACATTTTTCTTCATTGCAATGTTTTTTAACTCCATCTGTGAAAGAACTCCAGCTGCTCTACCACCTCCTCGTCCTATTTCAGTATTACCAACGACTCATCGGGTTTCGATAAGTATCATACTATGAAATTCATAGCTATTTCTATATTAAAAGTGCAATGAAGACTTAACCAAAATGCACTCAACCGGCCTTGGTCGTTGAAAATATTTTAGTGCACTTTGAAGTAAATAGCTTTCAACATTTCATTTGTAATCATTGCTATGCTCCGCTTTGTCGGAGTCCGGCATCCATAAAAAAGCTATTATTTGTAACACATTTTATTGCGAAGAATACTTTACGATACCATATGATGAATTATGATATGTCTGGCAAGTAAAAAAAAATCACGTGCCGGCATCATCATGAGAACCTAACATTCGATTTCCCCGGGGCTACTACTACTTGAGGAACATTTTTTTTCAAAGAATCAATTTTCGTTAAAAATAGTTTATTGTAAATGCGTAAAAAGTATAAAGTCATCGAAGAAAACAACCATGGAGTGATTATATTGCTTATGAAAGATAGGTGTACATCAGTTAAAGCCTATAAAATGTACTAAGCCGTTATTTAAACCCACATCAGATTCTTTATTTTTAAATTACTCAATATAAGTTAAAAATAAGCTCAACATTTCATTATTCTTATCTTATATATCCAAGGGCATATAATTCGAAACGCATTGATTAAAACCCATGTGTAAAAGATACCAACACAATTATTTAAAATGGAATATTTACAGAAGGCATCACAAGAACCGAAAATTAAACCGATTAACAGTAAAAGAGAAATAAATATTAATATGAAACTTACGTAGAAGTAGAATCACAGCAGGTTATCTGAAGGTCATGAAAGCAATTGTAAATAATTATCTTCTAGAGCGTATTCTAAGCCTTTACCTTTTCAAACTATAGTGTCAACGTTCATATCTTTGCCAATCTACGAAATAGATATGCAAGATTTAGTTTAGTGAAATTTGCCCTATTGAGCCAAAGAAAGAAGTAGGAATGAAAAAATGAAAATTAATACATTTATTCCACTAATCAATTAAAATTAGTATAGTAAAATAACTATATTTATCGACAGGTGAAATAGGTAATATTGCTAATATTTTGCTCTTTTGTTGAAAGCATGAAAAAAGTGTTTTGTGCTTTTTAAATTTACTGTTACAATTTTTTTTTATTTTAATTTAACTTCGTACAAGTGCTATATGGTAGAGGCACTGAATTTAAATGCCAGAGTGTTTCAATTATTTGCGTTCTATCATTAACTAGTGCCAACGCTACAGCAGCCTCTCATGGGAGTTTCAGTTCCTGGAATATTCCCGCTAGTTTCTTCCTTGCGATGAGTCCCGATCGATCCCTAATAATCAAGCAAATTCTCATTAGACTCCCTTCACTTTATCAAAAAGCTCTCTTCTCCTCCTTTATGCAAAGGGTCTTCGCCGTAGCAACGTTGCTCTGCACCTCGCCGAGAAATCATTTACATACACCAAGAACCGATTAAGCTTCTCACGGTAAAAGGGAGAAAAATGCTCGGTCAAATGTTTCCATTCAACTTGTCTTGATTAATTGGATGTTGATAGAGTGACGCCGCATCTCCGTATTGGTTTTGGGCGAATTTAATTCGTGGACGAATAATTCTAAATGGCCGATTGGGGCAGAGGGCTCAAGGCTATTGGAGCGTGGTTTGCTGCCGTAGTCGGCAAAGATACAGTCTTTCAATGGTTACTCGGTTGCTCAAATTATTAACTAGTTGACGAAAAATGCCACTTATTAAATTAACGAAGAATGAAATATGAAAATTCATGAAATTAATTTAGTTTTCTTCCCGCACGAAATATGCGGTAGAATAAGTATTGAATACAGTGAATTTTTTCATGTCAGGAAGTATTCCAAAACACAGCTATTAAAATAATAATTAATTACTAAAATTAATTTAATATGTTTATCCACACTTAAATCTCACTCTTAAATCATTTTTTTCCGCGGAATTTCATGGTTATTAATTATGCACCTTAAACGTTTCTTTCAACAATGCAGTAAAGTTGAGATAAATGTTTTATCAGTGGATTCATTCCTACATGGTGAAAAAGAGACTGATATGGCTCTCAGAATAAAATATCCTAATTAGCAGCATTAGGAATCAGTTCCCTTGGACCCATCAATGGGTCCAAGGGAACTGATGAACTGGTGACGTTAATACTAACGATAAATAACTCAGGTTAAAAAATACAGACGAAAATATAATAAATGTAATGTTTTCAGCATAATGGAAAGAACTCACACGGATCAATTATTAACTAGATGATACTACTGGTACCATTAAAATCTATGACAGTCTCATTTATTCGCATTAAAAGACACAAAAAGATCACCTAAGCTAATTTTGGAGATATTATCTCGGCCTCATATGAATATATACGAAAGAAATATTTAGGCCTGTCGATTAATGAGTTTAATAAAATAAAAAATTAAAATTTCCGTATCTTTCATAAAAATTAAATCAAAGAACAAGATGACGGTTTGGATCTCAATATTTACACGAAAAAATCAGTGCTAATCATTATTGCTGCAGCTGTATGCCTCATCCAATCCCTTCTAAATATATTTTATTTCTCATACTTGGCGCATCTCATTTTTCAGGCTTTCCGAACTACTATTCATCACAACATCATATTTTTTCACTATTTAAATATTCCATCGATTAAAGTACTTTCCATGACGTAGGTATTACTACTATTAGGAATACTTACGTAGTATTCTGGTTGTTCTCCCATTCTTCCTGTACTTCCCTCTTCAATCCATACTTTATTTTATATGTAGTTAACGATATTCTCATCCTGATTTTATTCTCCCTCCCTTTCCTTTTATCTAAAAATCCTATTCTCTTCCTTTCTCCCTCGTTTACCCAAAATTCTACGTTTAAACATTTCTCAACATCCCCTTCCGCTCTAAATATAACTTCCATCCAACATTTCAGATCAGACTCTTCACTAAACTTTTATTTTAACTACAATATCACAATCCTCTCATAAGCTCCTTCCTTTTCATTTATGCTACATTTTCTAACGAAATTGTCTTCCTTGTGTCCTTACAGCTGTCTCCATTTTCCTCTAATGTGCTGCCCAAATAGTTGAATTTTTGCACCTGCTCATATGTTTCCCCACCAACTTTTACCATGAGTCTCATTCCTAGTTTTTGATGCTTAATATAATCGCATAAACTTGGTCTTCTTGTGATTAATTCTCACGCCATACTCCTCGTAACGCTTTTATAACGTATCCACTAGACCTGTAGCCCCTTTTCTGATCATCGCCTGATCATCCTCCATCAGCACCTGATCATTCTCGAACCTCACTGATTTTAACATCATTCCCCCTTATTTTACTTCAGCTTCAAACTCATCTCAAGCCTCTCTTACGATATCCTCATCAAACACAGTAAAAGAAACGGCGATATTGGACAGCCTTGCCTCACTCCTCAGCCAATGCACTGGCAAGGTGTGGGCCGAATACAGGGTACGAATAATTCGCCTATACCTCCAATCTACGCCCATTTTCTTGAGAATAACCATTAAATTTACCCAGTCCACTCTTTCAAATGTGTTTTTAAAATCCAAGAATCTGGCATTCACTTCCTGACCATATTCTAGGTTCCTATCCACGAGGGCATAATTACCGCGATTGAATCACAAGTTAACTCTTCTGATGCCACACGGATCGCCGCCCAAATACTCATCAGGCATCGCCTTCATTCGTCTGTTTCACATTCTCATTGCAACTTTCACCGCGTACAATATTAGGCTAATTGGCGTATAAGCCAAGTTTGCTAATCGTAATTTGTTCGAGTATTTACTTTTCATATTTAAACGACTGATGTCCTTACACACCCTGCAACACGCCTTTTAAGGTGGCCTGCAGAGTAGTATGTAGATGTAGAAAACCTCCGCACTCAACAGCTTTCTTCTTTTTCAGTAGCGGAATTAGAACCGTCTTCACAAAATCCTCCGGCCAACATCTTTCCTCTTAGATTCTGCGTACTAGTTCGAAAAACCTTCTCTTATTATCTCTCCATTAATTCTTCGGAAGCTCACACGAGATTTTTTACAAATCCACTGCTCTCCTAGCCTCCATATCACGAAGGGCTCGCTCTCTCTCTTTCTCTCTCTCCGTATTTCCTTCCATCTATTCTGTACCTCTTCTCTCTCTGGTAGCAATCGTTGATCATTAGCCTTAATTTTTCCCTCCTTTACCCGACTGAAACGTTCCAGTTCCCCATTTCTACTACATTTTTCTTGCCCGGTATTTCTCTAATTATCTCTTCCAGCTGTTCATACATTACTTCTCCCTCCTCATTATTTTTTCGGGCATATAAAGTTACACCAATACAAGGTTAGTGGGTTGCGCCTCAATTCCTGCGACCCGAATCCTATCGCTTATCTAATCTATACCTACCACACCCATACTCATCTTCCTGTTTAATACTAAAGCTACCCATCGTTTACTTTTCACACCACTATATATAACCTTAGGCCCATAACTCTGTAGTCCTCATTACCCATCCACCTCACTTCGCATAATCCCAAGATATCTATCCTCCATTTCTCCATTTCGCTATTGAAATTGTCTAACTTCCCCGCTCGTATTATTGTCCTCATGTTCCACGTCCTTAGATTTATCGCTGCCTTCTTCTCCATCTTCTTGGTCTCTTTGTCTTCTTTCTGGATTGCTGCTGCTGATTATTACAAGTCTGCAAGAGTTTAGCACGGTGACGGCCCTGAGAATTTAAAATTAAAAAATCAATAGCATAAGAATATCATAAATTTTGTGCCTGCTAGGGAATAGTACACTTCTTAAGATATTGACAATCTGTCGTAAAAAAATTCTCACACATGTGAAACGAAATAACTGATGTTTATGCATTTGAATTTTCTTAGTACTCTTGGATCTAATTGGCGAGGCAAATACCGTACAGATGAAAAATTGATGCGCTATTATTCCTACCACTGATAAAACCCTAAGCGAGCGATGGCTCTCCAGAATCCTTTGTGAGTGCAAGGCTCATAAAAATTTAATTTCAAAATTCTACCACCAAATACAATTAATGTTTTCAAAAGCCGCTGCAAAGAAAAAATATTGAAGCAGCTTCTCGAGCACAGGTTTTTATCAATTATTTTTTGAAGTGATGTAAATATTTATACCATTGGAATGATTAGTATATAATGGTAGCGTTAGCGTATGATCACTTCCGCCGCCATTTTAAAACGCTTGGTTTCAAAATTCCGTAGAGGAATGTCAGAACCAGAGAAATGTTATCCATCTCTACAAGAGAATTAATCATTTTTGTGCTATAAGGGATGTTACAAGAAATTCATCATTCCCTCAACTGATCGATTGACAGAAAACTCAGCTATGATTTTAGACGTCAAACACCAGCTTTTATACCATGCTGTCGGCGCCATATCTGCTTCTTGGAAAACTGCCACCGCAATTGTTGTCGATACGGGATCGTGGAATTCCCAAAAGCTCTCTTGGCATGGAAACGAATATTGAACGATTAATCTCCTTCAATACTATTTATTTAATTTAGCATACTATACAGTGATTTCTAAAGAGACACAGTAAAGGCCTGAATGTCAAAAGGCCTGAAACGTCCGAAAAGGTATGGCACAAAATAAAAAATACCTGGTTGCTAAAGTTGGCTTATACTGCAGATTTGTGGACCACGTGCATTTTAATATTTTCCCTGCTATGATGCATGTGACTTCATCATTTCTGGCAAATAACATATGCCTACTTACTACTTATTCTTATCATAAACACGAATTAAAAGTGCCAAGTTTATACCAAGTAAGAAGCCATTTAAATTTCTCCTATGCTTTTGTATTTTAACCGGCTGTGAATGACCGTATATCCCTAACTACGGTCCGTAAATCGTGATTTATAGCATGCTGATGATACGCCAATTTCTCGGGTCCATCGCAAGAAGTTACTTCTTGATATATTTTATCACAATTTCTATCTAATAAAATTAGCGGATTTTTTGCCTAATAAGTTTTTTATAATACTTTATAAATTTTGGAAGGTTATTTTTTTAAGTGATGAGAAAAAAATATTCATATTTGAACTAAGAAATAAAATAAGAGAACAGCTAGATTGAACTTCTGCTTTCGAAAGAAAATGCTATTATAAAATTCTACACTTAAAACGGCTAAGAACAGTGATTTCCAATTTGGGGCTGTCTTTATCCATATAGGATAACTCATTAAATATTGTGTACACAAATACCTATTACATAGTTAATCTTAAAGAGCGGTTTTGGATATTGAATGAAGGCCCGAAAAACGTTATCTTATGCATGTGCAACTTACACCGGCTTTCACCTATACCTATTATCAAACGAATTACTTAATGAGATTTTCTTTTCACTCTCTTTTAGGGATGCGGAATGTAATTTGGCTTAACATTTTAAACGACGGCATGCATATAATTTGGCATATTCATCATTATCACTGAATAGCAATCTAACAAAACTTCTTGAGGCAACTCTATTTGATGTCGCGGATAAGGGAATGTCGCATTGATATATAAACACTATGAGATAGTATTTGGGAGTAAAAATATTTTTATCGATTAAATTCCTTTCAGTTCCTCATGACAGTCATAACAATGTTTTTTTATTCTGTAATCAGGCAAATACTAGAAAAGTAGAGTCAGCTCTACACTGAAGACCCTTGAGGCATGTCAAATAAAACATTTTAGGATAATTTCATCGCGTCAATTTTTTGGGTGACCCTAAGGTTTCACGACCGATGCTGGTCGCTTTCTCAAGGGATTCAGTGACGCGGTGACAGAACCCAAAATTTTCTATTTAACTTGACGAGTAGCCGCGAAAGTTTAAACAAAGAATTACCCTTGAGGTATTCCAGGATTTTTCTTGAGGCATCCCAGTTCGCATTCATGGATTGGAGTATGTCTTATTGAGAACTTAAACTATACAATAAACACATATTAAATTGGAAACTTTAGTTTTTATTGATGAAATTCATTCCAGTTCCTTATTATTTTATAATAATCTTTTCTTTCATGTGGGAACAAAGCAAAGTAGATACGGCCAGAAAGAGTAGCTCTATACGAAATATCCTGACTCGAGCCACGCTAACTTGAGACCCATAATTTACCTTTCCATTTCAAGTATTGAATCGCAGAGTCCGGATGCTGGGGCAGCGCATTTTCCTCGCCATAAAATAGCGCGAGAAAGCTCACTCCATCGCATATCCCCATTCTCGGCGAACCACCGACCAACCTTCCTTCCTTCTCGACGCTTCGTCCATTTCGTTCGACATGCTCCCATCCCCCCTCGCTCCCGCCGACTTGTATCCTTTACTAACGCATCCCCATAGCAAAAACACATTTCCGTGGGCGAGCGCCGCCCGCGTCCCGTGTAGCGGCGTCACGAGGTTCATGTTCGTCTTCGCACGTCTCCTCCTGTCTTCGCCCGTCCTACCTCCCTGTGGATCGCCTCCCTTCCAATATCATCCCGATTGATGGACAATGGGATCCTTTAATTTCTCCGAAGAGATGCCGGGACGGCCGCCCGTGGTGCATTTGCGATCGTGAAAGATGTTTTGCCCGATGAACATGAACATCAAATGGTAAATCTTCTATGCCTAACATACGGTTGATGAAGCCATTTAAACATCGCTATGGACATGATAATTTTCATGCAGAAATTTCTGGGAATTTTTGATTTGATAAAATTGAAAGAGGAGATATTTTTGGAGTTTTTTTATCAATTGAATTGAAATGTTTTTTGGATGAGGTATTTTAGATTTGGCCTTGATTTGAAAGGAATTATAACTTAGGTATGGGCATGGTCATTATCATTTCACGTTGGTTACAGAATACATTTTTAATATTTGGGTATTTATAAGGGGATTGAGATGTTTTTGGAGTGTTAGATAAATCAAAATAAGTAATGTTTACCTCGAATTACGCAACTTAGATTTTGTCTTCTTCAATATGATTTTTTACGAAATTATTCTACGGGAAATCATATGAAGGGGAATGAGATTTAACGAGAAATATTATGGGTTCAATATTTAATAAACCGTTGCAAGCGGATGACCTGTCCGCTCGATAGGAGCATCATCTTCTCCAACGATGAAACTGTTGCAAAAGTCAAGGGTTGTATACATGCCTCTGAAGTATGATACAATTTCCATCTCTATTCATTATTTACCTTTTCCGTGGAAGCCGCTACGATTACACGTGTTTTTATGCATTCGGCGATTTTTGGCTCAAACTTCACTGGTTGTTGGTGAATGTTTGGTAAAAAACAATGCTATTACGATGCTCTTGCCTCCGTACTTTTCAAAAATGGCTTTGTTGACTTTTTCCTGTATTCAAAATTAAAGAGAATCTTACAGGGCCGTTGTTTTACAAGTATGGATATTAAAAGAGACAGCTGACAGAGGTGAGCGCTATCGCAATGATGGAGCCTGAGAAATGATTCGAGGGTTTAAAGAGGCGATGGCGCTGGTATTTGCTAGACCATAAGTTGATAGGTAGAACAAAAACTTTCATAACAAAGCGCCACCTGCTTAAACGATATTAAGGCAAGATGTTATGATTAACAACTATAATAATGGAAATAACCCAAAAAAGCCAATTTAATGCTCTTGACTTTTTTATGGTAATTTAATGCCCAGCGATTGGAAGAAACATCTTTACGTCAATGAACATGGAATGAATATATTTATATTACGCATACATATAAAAAAAATCCCTCGGTCGAAAGGGATAAAATCTGATTTTAGACTAATTAAGATTTTTGAAACTGCTGCTTATTGCTCTTGTGAGCCAAAATATTTCTCGAGGCCTCCAGGTATTCGTGCTATGCAAGGAAAGGGCTGGTATGCTAAATATAAAATCTTGCGAGAGCCGTTTATTTTCAAGCTCCGATGGGACATGAACAGAACACGAAATGATTGATTAACCCTTCCACAGCAATTTATATTCTAAATAACGTTCCTATCCTCAATTTTTTTCGGTGTTTATATTTTATGTACGTGATGAAATGAAATTTTGTAGTTCGTAGTTAACGTAAATAGTGAAATAAAAAGTGATTATATTAAACATCGAGAACACAGGTATCGCTGCTATTATAAAATCATGTTATTTCATCCAATGCATCGTAATTCATGAAGTATGAGTTCTTTATATACATTATGGATTTTTAAGACTGTTAAACTTTCAAATTGCTAATACTGTTCCCCTACATAGACTGAAAATTATGCCTATCTGACGACGAGTTTCACTCGTTCATAAGCGATTTGGCATCGGAAGTTCAAGACGAGCTACACTCGTCATTTCAACGCAATGAGTTAATAATTATTTCATAGGTAAACATTGAGCACACTTGTGGTGTCCTTTCGACATAATCGCCGTGGAGATTGAGGAATTGGTCGTGCCTCTAACAAGATTAAGTATGCCTTCTTCATACGTTGCCGCCAATGACTTCCAATGAATGTTGGGTTTCTCCTGGAGCTAATCGCCGTTTGAAAACGCTTCCCTTCAAGCCACATCTTTATTTCAACGTAAAAATGGAAATCAGGCGGCACTATGTCGGCATTGTACGGCGGGTGATCAAAAAATGTCCCATTGAAATTGCTTGAGAAGCAGTTGGGCTACATCAGCGCTGAGATAAAGGAAGTTGTCATGGATCAGAACACTTCCAGTATTCTCTATTTTGTTCTCTCTCTCTCTTTCTCTCTCAAAGGTCTCTTCCTTTGTTTTAATTGGGAATGGGCATAATGTTTCACGCAGCTGCATTATCGTTAAAATTCTATTTCATCGGCATGAAGGTCAAGAGAAGTCAATGCTGAAGTTATTCGCCGAGTTTTCTTGCTGTCGTTCCGCAATGCACACTTGGAGGAAGAATTATTTGAGGTTGTGTAGTTAATGAGAATGCCACTAACGTTAAAATAAGAACTTATGGTCAGAAATTACTAGAGCGTATGGGGCGAACGATGCGCAGTTGCCCTATGTTCGCAGTACCCGCGTATCACTTGTATAGTGTTTTTGCTGATCTGTCGGAGATTGACAAAAAGCAGCCCTCGTAGATTCAAAAAATTATCGTGATATTAGAGATGTTCTGGGAGATATTTTTGACAATTTTATTTTAATTAGTACTGCTGTATATGTCAAGGGCACTTTCCGATCATGCCTTCTGTTCAATATACTCAGAACACATTTGAATTTAACGATAACTATGCATAATTTGGAAACTTCTTCAACAATTCATGTTTTAGAAAAATGGATCAAATAAATATAATGATATCAAAAACTATTTTTCCTGTCAATTTTGAGATACTCCGGAAAGTTTTTCAAGCAATATTATTGATATCTAAGATGATATCTTCTTACCTTTACTTACCTTACATTTTTACCTTAGCTCTTTAAAAGCATCATGACCTATTAGGGAAGAAAACTCAGGTTAAAATTCGGTGGTACTGCGCAAAAACTAATCGGAAGAACAAAAAATCTGTAAGTAAGATGAATAGCATGAAGCGTAGATGCTGATAAATGTAATGGCAACCCCGCTACATTTCAAGCTTCTGGTAGATTTACTCACACAGAATTATTCCGATTTTAGCTGCTGCAACTAAATCAGATGCAGAAAATACGCAGGGAAATATTTACACAAGTTAAGCAGTTTTGGAATAATATTAACGGCCTACGTATTTGAAATAACATTCGCGACATTGTTTGGCAGAAAGTAAAAAAGAAACGAATGTAGACCATAAAATTGGCGAAAAAAGAATGAAATTTCCGCTTTTAACTCCAATATTTAAGGTAACCATGGACTAACCCCTAGCAGAAAAGAAAACTCGCGCATGCTGCTTATTCTAGCCTGGCTGGACTTGTAATGTAGCGGAGCTTGAAATTCCTACGTCCGTGGAGGTTGAAATTACCATAAAATCCTCATTTAACACATTTCACCCTGCCGCTTGGAGTGTCGTAACATAAATTTAATAATTCATCATGATATTTGAATAAAAAAGCTTTTTTAGAGCTGAATAAAATATGGTGCTACTGCACGGGGCATAGCAGGGTCCAGTCTGCGGGAAGCAAAGTGGTCAGGCGCCCCCAAGAGCGCCGCCAGCCAGGCGCAAAATGATGGCTTCAGGCCTCGGCAAACGCATGTAGTCAACGTCCCTGGTTAGAGACGATTTTGACTTGTGTGCCCTTTACCATTTAAAATAATACATATTTAATTTTAAGTAAACGATTCACTCCCTTTTCTCACCCCTGTATATAAGTATTAAGTATTCCCCACGCATTATTTTCGAAATCGCAATATAATTTTTCAAATATATATTTAAACCGCTACGTCTAATGCCCAATTAAAAAATAAATGATATGAATAGAGAAGTACTGAGCTTCATTTCAGCATACATTTAGCAAAGGACCATAGACCTATATATATTATGAATGCATGGTTTTGATTGGGGGCCATTTAATTCTTAGTTACACACATTGATTCTACGGTTGAGATAATAAGGAAAGGCTCTTTCACAGTATAAAAGAATCGTGATCTTAAATCTGTTTAATACTCTTATATTATTTTGTTAAAAAAATGGTTTACCAATATTCCTGCCTATCTCTACGCCAAGTACCGTGCAAATTACAGTAAGCATGCTAAAAATCCGGTATTATCATTAGCATCTTAGCTGGTATCCTATTTCCCACTACCGAAGCGTTTCTAGATACATTCTTTCTCCAAGAATGATCAAGCACCCGAAAACAGCGAGGGTGGTACATGGAGTATAATTTCGGAAGCGCAAATTCTTATATTCCTAACCGGTACATCAAAATCAGTTTGATAAACTTCATTGACATGAGGAAGTATAAAACCAAGCATCTGTAATAAGGGAAAATAAGGACTTAAAATATTGTTATCAATTTACCAATGGTGATGTATAATACCGGTGACATATTTCAACTGAAACATAAATGTATAAGGGAGCTTTGTTTAATAGCAAAATTGTATCCTTATCATGTAATTTTGTTTCCCGGATATTAGGAGGCAACGAGTCATTTTAGTTGCCAGTAGACCAATCACCAAAAATGTTCTTTATAATTAAAGTATTCAATGTGAACAATAAAACACCCTTATCAGATTACAACACCACATTCAATAAAAATATTATCGTTAGCTCTCCGGAAAATCATTGGAAATAAACGGCAATAAAAAGTCATTATTCATGTACTGAATATTTATGAACAAATGATAAATAGGACGTACTACCGAGAGAAAAAATAATGGTAAATATATGAATAAATATATAAATGGAAATAGCAGAAAATTGAACTTAAAAAATAATTTTGAAAATTTGTCGACGGATTCTAGTTCCACTTAAGCGGATTTTTTCCAGAACGTTAGTGCAAGTCATATAGGCCACTGAAGTGGCTAAAAATACTTTGAATGTAAATATTTGGGTTATACGAACGTAAAAAAGTCAATATTTTCTTTCGGATTCCGAGAATTTAATTTCATAACCCGGAAGAGGCTGTGTGAATAAAGTGGTTTTCAGCAGAGGCGTTTCTTCCTTTGTCGGTTCATCATTTAAATATCCATTCAAAAAAAATATTTACATAAAACTATATTTATGGTTTTCATTATCGCAATGATCACTCATTGAAAACTCTCTTATGTAGCTATGAGAGCTAAAGCATCGTGATTTGACAAGGGGGTGATGTTCTAGATGAAGCTTACGCAGTTGGACTTGGGACGTTTTAGGGCCTGAAAAAGTTTATTTTCTTATTAGAAATTACAAAATCACCAGACGATTCTTTCGCGTGCGACTACGGTTCCAATAGAATACAATAATATTCAAAGATGCAATAAGTTTGGCCTGAAACAGGTTATTTTGCTATGAGAGAGGTGATAAGGTGAAGAGTAGGAATTGAGTGTCGAACAGTGGGATTATTGAGGGTTTTGGGAGAAAGTGCAGTTATTTGTGCTTTTAGCGGGTTGCAGCGTGAGGGTGCCGCGTGCGTCTTGTACCTTCATTTTTCCTTGAATTGGAGTCATGGGTAGTCAGAATATCATCTTTTCGAAAGTTCTTTTTCTAAAAGTTGGCCTTGTGCCCATCTTCAATTTATTTCCATTAGCGGTTATATTGTTGGGGTGGGGTGGTGAATGAAGGGATTGACAGCTGACGACAAATTGGCAAACATTGCTTCCTGAGGAACTTAATGATTTTCTGAATGAGAGTTGGTTCCTAACCTCTTTAAGAATAATGGTGACAGAGATTAGTGCAATGCGTGAAATTCTATAAAAAAGGTTGTCGAGGGCTGACGAATAGCATAGGTGAGCAGATGTATACAAGCTTTGGAATTCATCATATTATTTTTATCAATTTGAATGCTTCAAACTATTTTCCGCAGGGAAGTACGAAGGAGACCTTTCCCTTTTCTTTGAACAACTGGCAGCATGCTCCACGTTCACGAGATTTAGTTCCCAATGCAACACGGAATTTCCCTTACTCCCTTTCACACATTACATTTTCTTCTTCCATGCATCTAAAGGTATAAACCTTCCGCGAAGACTGTATTAATAGCGGGAGTATACATTTATGAGCAAGTAGGAGCTGCGTGAATACACTGACCTTCCATTATTTCTCAACTACAGGAAAAATCACTTCAATGGGACTCGGCAACCAATACGCAGGGCTTCCGCGACGAATCTATCACCCATACATAAGATTTCGTAGGCCTTAATTCATGTTTTAAAATATATTTCACTATTTTCTATGAACTAGTTGCTCGTAAGTCTCAAGAATTTGAAAATTTGAGTCATAAGTAAATGGTTGCATTAACTTCCAGTAACTGTGTTTTCTTAAATTGGTAGGTTTAGATAGTATTAGATCTAGTAAAATTAGTGTATAATTGTATTACCAAAACCAAAAAGTGTTCCTCCATTCCCGTGTGGATATCTGAAAGCCTTTGGAATATTCTAAGGAATGCCTTTGTGAGCACGAGGTACAACTTTTGGGAATCCGTGTTCAAACCCTGATATAGGTAATCAATTCATCCTTTCTAGGATTTCTGTATCTTAGTCGTAATATTCGAATGCACAAAAAATAGCGACGACATGATAATCACAGCCACTTACCATTGGCTTCGCACAAGCAACCGTGCTTGCGAAAACGGTTCTGAAAACGTTTAATAGCGTGACTGTAACTGTTTCTGACTGAAACTTTCGAATCCATCTGCTAGGATTACAAAAATGTGCGTAAAGTAGGTAATTCCGAGGTTCATTGAAAGTGTAAAAGTCATAAATTACTGATTTTTATGTCAAGCTAGTCATAAGGTAAAATGCATGATACCTGGACCTGAGAACAAATAAATAGCGTGAAAAGTTTCCTTACATCCGCCATTTCGACTGCATTCTATCGTTGTTGAACAATTATATGGTTTTTTTTTGTTTTCATTTTACGATGAATAAATAATCAAATCAGAAAAATCCGATTTATCTTAAATATTATCTCTATTAATTAGTGGCCAATTGACTCGCGTAAAATGTTGTGGCTTAAAGAGTTATGGTAAAATTTAAGTGCCTAGGAATGGAATTCGTTAAATCTCTTTTTAGACAATTTAATAGAATGGAATTTAACGTCTTAGGCGGTACCTTGTGGAAATCGAGAATCCATATAATGATAAAGACAAAACAGTCATTTATTTCCACAGATTTTATTTCTTAAATAACCCAGGTTTCGACAATATACACTATCATTATCAAGGTAATAATGATAGTGTATATTTTTTATCTTGACAATGACAGTGTGCATTGTGTAATATTTGTTCAAATAAGAAATAAAATGTGGAAATAAAACGACTGCTTCATCTTTATCATGATATCAATTTCACAGAACTTTTCTGTGGGCCTCCTTCAGCGTATTTATTTTAAGTCACTGTAAGGGATTTTTGAGTTTGTTACAGGATATTATGCCGTAAAATATGAGAAGAAATATATATTCACTTTAATTTTTTACTAACCGTGATAAAATAAGTGGTATTATATTACGATATTGTTAGTTTAAAAAATAAAAAGGTATTGCTGATGCAGTTTTGTAATTTTGTACGTGAAGGTTTCCTAACCTGATGTCTCTAGGAGAGGCATGACTATGACTTGCGCTTGGTCCATCTGAAATTCGAGAGGGGTCACTCCGAGCCATTCACATGGCACCAAGGGACTACAATAGAAACTGGCCAAAACCGGAGGCAGTCCCCTAGGAGAGGCTTAGGCCGACCAACCATTTTGTTCGAAAGACCGCTTCCATTTTTTCGTTAGATAGAATGAACCCCACATTGCTTTGAAAGTTGTTTGACTGGAGTAGAACGCACGCTCCTCATCCATTTGGGAGTAGTTGGAAGTTGCGATTAGAGGCAAAGCTTTACTCCTATTTCCCATGGGAATTGAGCGAGCCTAATCTCACTTGAGTTTTTTTTAATTATTCCAATGCCTAAACATCGAAAAATTTGCGGGTCATGAACAAAGTGAAAAAGAGGCCTTCTAGAAAATCAAACAAGTTCTGCATTTAAAGGGTTATAAATGCTAAAATGATAATAATCATGAATGGCAACTTCAGTTCTAACTACATTCCCTCAATTTTCTTCCTCCATACCCCTTCTCGTTAAGCACGGAGCTCGTCTCTTTTCCATCTTCATCTCGACCGTTTATCTGTAACTCAGAGATCCCTTACCTACCCGCTATCTCTTACCTACAATGCCATCAAAGCTACTTCTGTTGATGTAACATCATCAATTTCATCATTTACAACTGCTACCAGGAAACTTCCTCTTTAAATCCCTCTTTTCTTTCTCCGCCCTTCATAAATTACAAATGAGCGGATGAGGTGTTCATAAAAGTGAAGTTTTGCGTGATATCTGAGTATATTTAATCCGTGTTTTTTAGTTGTTGTTGTTGTTTCTTTTTACAAATTATCTTATTGAACCATATGTTTACATATCTAATGTAAAAGGCCTTATGTACTGCTTTTGGATTTCAGTCAGATAAATATCAGATATGGATGTAATATTTAAAGTGACTCCATAATAAAATATGCACAAATCGATATTCAGTGAAATCTGGATAAAGTGAGTAACGTCGGTTACCCTGAAAAATGGTCGACAATATGGATGGCCATTTGTCATGGGAGGAGATGTCTGGATATGATATATTTTTGTATCGAGTATTGAGTACCTATTTGGAAAAAATGGGAAAAATAATTGGCTCAAGAAGTTTCAATGGAAGAAATAACCGAGATTTTTTATTACAATTGCTTTGCCTCTTCATTGGCACTTTTGTACTCAATAGCAAAATAAATATCAACGTTTCTGCTGAAAAATGGGAAATTTTCTCCGAAGCTGTGGTTTTGGTCGCAGTTGTGGGCATTTTTGAGCATGTAAAATACTTCGAACTTCTACATCTATATTTACATAATACCCCGCGAGCCGCGTAAAAGGCGTGTTAGGTCACCAGCCGTTTACAACTGAAAAAGAAAAAAATGAAGTGCTCTAACGAGGTTGGGACTAGCGTTTATTAAAGTCCTTTATGGTTCGGGGGAAAAACGAATTCCCATATCTATCTGTTCGGCAAAACATCTCTCGTAATTTATCACTTCTATCGGACCTGGAAATATAGTGTGGCTATAATATTATGTTCACTGTGTCGCTCTTAAAGATATCCATTCTCAATTTTTCAAGCAATGTAAGCCTAGCGCGCAGCCTCCGAGTCTCCAACGGCTCCCAACCTAATTCGCTTAACATCTGGGTAACACTGTCTGAACGCCCGTAGCAGTTTTTGACGAAACGTGCAGCCTTCCTTTGTATTTTATTCAGTTCGCGGATTAGGTCTTTCTGCACCGGATCCCATACGCTCGCTGTATATTCAAGGTGCGGTCGGACGAGAGCGAAATAGCACCTTTCTTTTACTTTCTCATCCGAAAATCTTCCCACAATACGCTTGACGAACCAAATTTCTTCAGGGCTATGCCAAAAATATTCTTTATATGTGTTCCCCACGTGAGATTCGCGGTTATCGTAACTCCTAGGTACTTCACTTCGTCTGTTGCCTTTATGCTAATACCATCTACTGCATAAACATGGTTAGAGTTGGACGAATTCCGCAAGAAATGTACCACCATGCATTTGCTGAAATTAAGTTCGAGTCCCCACTCTTGGCTCTACAAATGAACGTTGTTTAATTCAGATGATAGAATTTTATAGTCAGAGTGATCACTTATTTCGCGATAGATGACGCGTATAAACGTATTTTACTGCTAATGCGGGACCAGAGACCATTAATGTATATAATGAACAACAGGGGGCCGATTACGCTTCCTTGTGGAACACCTGATGTAACTTTTACAACATCAGAGCTAATTCCGTCAAGAACTACTTTTTGTTTACGATCTCTGAGAAAGTCGCGTATCCAGTTTACAACTATTTCGTTTAATCCGCATGACTGTAACTTATGAGCACACCTGTTCCGTGAATTAAAGATCTTTGAAAGAGATGTTCCCTCAGTAAGACTGATCGTTAAGAGAGGTTGAACTATATTGGGAAATAGTGGGTGCTGATAAGTACTGGCGATTGTTTATTTTAAGAGCAAGACTTCTTATACGATTTCCAAGATATGGATCTCGAAAACGAATTTATCTTACGTAAATGTAGGGATGAGCAAAATACTTTGTAGCTAATGAGCCAGAAATCAATCCTTCAATTATTAAGAATTACTCAGATGTAAGAAGTAGGTGAGCTATTATCAAGTTAATCCACAGTCGAGGGATATTAACGAATACAAATTTTACCACCACCATGTAAGTAAATATTTAAGATGTTTTAAAAATCCCATTTAACCAGAGTGCCATCAATCAGTGTAGTATAAATAACACGCCATATGTTATTTAATGTTGTAAGACATTCAGATGAAGTTACATTCTTGGGCACATCTAATTCTGAAATTTGTAAGAATCAATGTATTAACAGGGCCTTTAGGTATTCAGAATAAATATTACCAGACAATGTCAATTTAATAACCAAATTTTTGTCTTAGAATAGTGTATAAAAAAATCAATTAATACTTTGGTTTTTTGATGTCTTTCAACATTAGAACTCATGATTCATTCTTTTGTGCCAGTCCCATTAATCTTACTTATAATGGCAACCGACAATAATTGCAATAAAATAACATTGAAGAACAAAATTATTCACTGATATGATCAGCTTTTTCAAACCATAGGATTAGGGAAGACAAAATAATATATGATTCACCTCAAATATTATGTAGGTACTCTATGTTCTTTACGAATGTTAGTTCAAGAAAAATCGACCAATTTATAATATCGTAAGTAGAGCCGCCGGAGGGTCCCAAGGTACGTCGATACGTCGTTTGTGTTTGAGACTGCGACTACGCAGCGTCGGTAGGGGAGGCTAAATCAATCGTGGCCGTCAATAGCGGACTGCCCTACCTGCGGAGCGTGAAAAGAAGAGACTTAGGGTCGCTTTCCTTTTCCTTCGCGTGGCTTCCTCAGCCCTATCTCCGTCGTCATTCGACCCCAGCCGTAGCAAGGGAAGGAAGTGCCATTCCTGAAAGGGAGAGCATCCACTGCTGCCGGGACTTGCTGACGGGAGGCGCCAGGCGTCGCGTCGTCACTTCGCCAGCGGTCGCGTAAGAGAACCAACCCCTTACCTCCCATATTCCATGCATCCATTTTACACAACATCGTCAATAAGGCCTGATAGAGAATGATTTAGCTCATGGAACAGACAAAAAGCAAAGAGGCTCAAAGCCACTTTGGGGCTTTGTTTGTTTTAGCAGTTAAGAACAGATATGTGACAATATATAACAATATGAACATCATATTAGAAGTGCACTATAGTTTCAGGTACTCTACAGAAACAATAAAATCATAAATGCTTAGTCGAACGGATAAGAATAAAAAAATAGTTTTTACTTCGAACAATAAAGAGCTTCATCTAATTTTAGGTCTCTTTCAAATCACACTACCAATGCTTAGGGGCATCAAATATTCATTAGATATTCAGGGTAGCCACTATCTGTCGAAACACAATTACTAAGTTAGCTAGGAGGACAGTATAGAGATATAGATCACCATTATTATTTCACTCTTTCACTAATACTGTAGCAGCCTAATTATTTACTGCAGGCAACAGGAAGCATAATCACAGGTAAATTGATATTGTACGATCCACGCCTAATTTTTTAATGGTCTTACACAGGTTTCGACACTCATAAGTCTTGTTGTCATTGCCAAACATTTGAGAAGGACATAGTGTATAGTGGATTAGACCATGAAAAAAATCTGTGGAACATATAATATTAGTTTCTGCGATTATGTTTCCTGATTCACAGTTCCACCAAATATCACCATCCACCCTTAAGTTGGTTACTTCAGGTAAATCGAATTACAGACCTCGGAATACCCATATTTCATAACCCTTCAGTAACTAGGGGGATTCGAGTCTCTGTTTATCCATTAGGTCCTACTTTCACACATGGTGTCGGAGGGTTCCCTATTTTTTCCCCTTGTCAGTCTACCTTTTAGCGCCTCCATCAACCCGCCTAATGCATCTTAAGTATCTTGCTCTATCACCGGGACTCGATAGCTTTTTTATATCCGATCAGCTGAGTTCTGGTCACCACTTCCATCAACAATCAACTAATTGAAAACTGGTCTGATGCAGTTTGACACTCAATTTACTCATCTCTAATTTTTTTAAATACCCTTACCCTTCTGTTTTTACTTTCCACATTACGTTCTGAATACATATTGTCCAGGTTCTTCCGTTACCCTCCTTCTAATTCACTTGTTCTGCGATGACGGGTGTCATCAAACCGTAGTATAGATAAGTCGCAGCAGGGTTAAAGCCAACAGAAGACTCTTTTTCACGCATATGAAGAAATATTTCTAGCTCTCTCCCCACATCATTTGCATTTTTTTACTCAAGGCTTTCCTTCATCCTTTTCTCCAGCATTCTCTTTGCAAAACTTATTCTAGGGAGAAAAATAACGTTGAGATTTATTTCAGAAAGTTGCATAAATAGATGGTCCAATGGTTGAGCAGCATATTTAAAATACATGGCTTTCGAAATGGGCCTAATTTCCCCTTCCATGATTTTCCATTCCAAGGAAGAATTATTACTGAATTCTTAATGTACATTTTGTTTCAGTCAGCATCGAGCGCCAGCTGAGTCTATTTGTAACTTCCCGTTTTTAATTGATGCCAACAATCTCATTTCCACATATATTTCCAAAAATATGCTCATGGAAGGTCTCAAACTTCCTAATAATTTTGCTTAATTCATATATTTTTCATGCTGATTGATAAAAAAATCTAGATCTCAACCATGAGATTTATCCCGTGAAATTTCTTTAAAATGTGCAATTAAACATCATATACATGAAAGATATGAAACAGGGAAACGGGTAATTCCATTACCCTGAAACATTTGAAATTCTCGAATCAGAATCAGGTGTTTTCCTCCCAATCAGATAACTGTCAGCATTCAAACTCATAATTCCACTAGTTATTTTTATTATTCCGTATCTTCATAATACCATTTAGAACCAATGTCTTTTCTGAATTTCATCATTTAATTGCAGCACAGCCAACTTTTGCATGGGCAGTGGAAAACAATGTCACCAGACCCACTCTTTTCTTTGAACTCTATCCTGAGAGTGCTTATTGTCTCCTACTTCTAAGACAGTCTAAATTTGCTTCATTTTCTCCATTATTCACTAATAAATGCATCAATATTTCTCAATTCGCTACCATTTATCCTGATACTACTTGTCACCGAATTTAGGCAGTTGAAATTATAATTTTTTGCTAGACAAACTACCGTCAAGATTTATAAACTTATCTTCCCTTTTTTTATACGATATTCTCACGCCATATTAGTTTAGCAGAACTCTGATGTGCCCTTGCCAAGTCAAAATGACACCTTGATCTATCATAGGCTCTTAACCATAACGGCTCTCAATTTTACTCCTATGCATAATCCTACTCTTACCTAATTTCTTCCAATTCCAATTCTAATTCAATGACGTAGCTAGATGCAAATCAAAGGTCGGTACGTTTCTGTGAACGGACTTCCTTTTTTAACCTTAAACAGTTCATTCTCATTTTGCATTTTATTTAATATTTTTCCCTGCATTTTACATTGGGTTTGAACGGAACATCCCTCTAATCCACACTTATTACTAAACGCACATTAATAAGTTCAGATGTCTTACAAAATAAATGTTTTCACAAAATTCAGAGTAAGACGTAAGATTTTTTGGTAGTTTCATATTCCCTGTCTTCATGAACTCAAAGAAGCTTCTCTCACAAGAGTTAATGACATCATGTATTCATTTTTACAACTGAATAGAATCTTAGATTTTTAAGTTGAATTTTTTAAGACAGAGTTGATGCTCTATATAAGGCCCTGAAGGATATATTTGATTCAGCAAACTTTTTTTAGTGCATCACATTCAATTTGTAAATACCATACTCCATCATAAAATATGAGATGAAATCTATCTAAATATTTAAATAATGCAAATTGTCGGAACAAATATTGTCTCTCAATAAATTACGGCAGATCAATGGAGTAATTAACTGAGCATATCATGTGCTCTACATGTCTTATAACCAATATGATGAGAAGCACAAGAACATTTCCAATCGCTCCTTTAATGTAGACCTCAGCTGCTTTCTTCCTTTTTTCATATTCGAGTATGAAAACGGTATTTTAGCAAATTTAATTAGTGCATCTCCAAAACAAGTCATCAATTGACCGAGTTCTTAATATTTTCTTCGATTTTTATTTGGATAGCGATCCCATGAACCAAAAATAGCATTATAGTGCCCCCAAAGTTAATAAAGTATTAATTATTTCTGTTCTTATGCCCTTAATTTCCCGTTGTATAAATAAAAAGATGATAGAATGAGTTTATTTTCTCTTTCAGCCCCTAAGTTGATATTTGGTTCTGCGAGCGACCAATTTTTGGATGCAATGGGCAGTCATTCACTCCTTATTAACCTAATGGAAGCCCAAATTGTATTACATATAACCTTTCATCCTTGAATCTTGAAATTGTCATAGCCTTAAATGATAAATGTGTAAAACATAGCTACATTACTTCAGTGTCAAATGTTCGGCCTACCAGATTTCGTAGTATATCAGTATAAGCGTAAGAAAGCGTAGAGATGTGTTTAATTTTTATATTTTGAAATCCCTAATTTTTTTTTAAACTTATATTTATTTCATTTCCATTTTCCAATACTTTTTCCTAAAGAAACGCTCTTAATGCCATTAAATCCTAATATTTTTCAATACTTTTCACACCATTATTCATATTTCGCTCATCCTATCTGTCTCTCTTTTTCACATTCCTGACAGCATAATTTAGCATGCATTTTTTCAATTTACTTTTCTAAGGGGCTGAAATGGAGTAAGCTTAAACTGAACCCGGACGGTATCCGCTTTGCAAAGTCCTCCCACGCTGACAGGTTCAACACCCGAGCGGGATTTCATGGCTTTATCGGCTATCGATGCGATATTTGAGTAAATCACTAAGCAATATAAAACTAAGTTCTTTTTTTTCTTTATTTCATCTTCTTGAGCGCGTGTTTTAGAATAAATTTATATTTTCTGCATTAAATAAGGTTACCCCGCTTTACCACATTGTTCACTAAGTATTTAAAAAAAATTATTGCCGTGTTTTTTTCAAATAGAATCTTTTGGGGTTTTTTATTTCCCGAAATTTCAAAACTATTCATAAAAAGGTCATTTAAAATAATTTTACTAAGATTAACAATCTATGTCGTACCTATTAAGTTTTTCTTTCCCCCAGAAATGCCGCAATGTGCACATGCAAAAGGAAAAAAACAAAAATTACTCACTTACTGACTACTCTCTAAAATATTACCATTCTGGGTACTAAAAATGTTAATAGAGTTTACAAAACCTCAATGGAGAATAACAGAAATAGGCCTCATTCGATATAATAAGTAAACGTCGTGACCACTATAAACATGGTGAAAACAAGCCAATCAGCTCAATTACTGTAGTTATTGAAAACAATCAGGTGCCAAAAGATTTGATTTCTCTGTCTAAAATATTCCCGCAGTATTTAGTTTTACTTGTTTCGCACTGCGTAGATTAGACCACATACGGTCATATATGTAGAACCAATGGTGCACTATAAACGACCACCATTATTTATTAATGAATACTAAGTGGCTATGTGAAGGTAATTTATGAGAGATAGAATTATGCAAAAAAATTAAGAAAGGATTGCATTAATGGAAGAAGAAACCATAGTAAAAAAAATGGACCGGAACCCTCAAAATTAACTGTAATCTCTCACGAAAATAAGAGATGCATGAATAAAATTCATCTGTGATTAGAATTTAAACATCTTTTATTGATTAAATTCTCTAAGTTGCTAAAATATGCAAAAGAAAAAAAACATTAAGCAAATTACAAACCCATCTGCAAAAAAATATGCTTCAAAGTAAATAAACCTGGGTACATGAATTTATTATCATCAGTTAGGATGAAGAATTCAGCTCTTGTACGATGCGAACAGAAGTAGCATTAAGTGCCAATGAGAAAAGGATGGAGAAGAACAAAGTATTTTATTGAGGATTATTGGAATCCAAGAAAACTATTAAAAGCCCATGATTTAAATTCTTAGATAAATTATACTGCTTTACAATCGTAACCGTTTATACGCATATCAAACACAATCTAAGCAGAGCCAGTATCTGTCCCTTTGCTCTCCAGCAGTAAATAAGCAAGTTATGCGGGTGAATCAAGGTTTTCCAGTGTATATCTTGAAATTCAGTTCTTACATCAAAAGCGCTATCTATGAAATCAAAGAAATGGTGCGCATTGGAATGAAAAAAATAAAATATCGCAGGAAACACATTATTAGCATACTTTTCTTAACTGCCTCACTGGTATCCAATATATAAATGTTGGTTTCAGGGCTTACTTTATGAAACCTCACCATTTTCAGTTTATTCTTGTATTTTCCATAATGGATAGGTTTCACAAAGTTAAGCCTGAAACCGTCAGTTATTGGTATATTTTTTATTTTACACAACTGGGCATTTTTATGCCGAAGAAATTTTACTATTATAGGCTAAATTAGTGCATTAAAAAATTCACAGCATAACATAAAATAACATAAAATAACATACATAATGAAATTGAACCAGTACTACGTAGCAAACTAATATCCTCCGAAATGAATAAATGTTTCTAAACAAACAAGAATAAATGTTTTTAGGAAGTTTTCTCAGTCATGGTTAGAGTTTTCTGGTAGGAAATCAATAATAAATTTGCAGGGCTTAGAGATAGAAACAATTAATCGAGTTCGTTTAAATTTTAAAGAATGGAAGAATAGTCATTGAGAACAACTTGTTAAAGACGGAAGAAAAAGAGGAAAACGATGGGTATTTTGACGATAATAGCTTATCAAAATATTGAAAATGGAAATTGCAAGAATGCACACACTGGAAGATGTAAACATCACGTGTATTAAGATTGAGCAATTGTCCATGCAAGAGAAATTGTGAATTGAGCTAAAATTTTTTATGTGGTGCCCATTAAAAGGTATGTTGGAGACAAAAGGCGACAATGATGTCAGTTCCCATTCTCTCGAAGGCATAAGACAATCTCCTCGCTGTACCACGAGTTATGTGACTAGATACTTTTTATGGTAATATTAGATATTTATGATAGAAATAGGCCAGATTCGATATAATAAGGAAACCTCATGACATGGTGAACACAAGACAATCAGTTCATTAACTGTTGTTATTGAAAACAATTAGGTGCCAAAAGGTAAAAAAATCAGACTCCCAAACTTAACTGCATTGATATATTTTGCGGTGCCTTCAACTTACAGCAAAAAAATGTTTCCCTCACACTCTTTATACCTTAAAGCATTGAATTTTCAGCATTTTTCAACAGTCAGCCTTGCTATAATTTTAACATACATAAATGATACAAATTGATAGACGACTCAATGAACTGATATGAAAATGGTATTGAATAAGATAACAAAACGATAAGCTGAATTCCTGAACTCTTGTTTCTTACTTTTGAATTTAAATGCAAAGAAAATAGCCCTGTTATTGCAAAGACAATAAATTATAAGCAGTAATTGCATTGTTTGCAACGTCACATCATCGGCACTTTTGAAACAAATAATAATTCTCATTAGTTTTCAAATTGTTTCATTGTGCTACAAGGTGTTTTAAAGTATTTATCGCGACAATGTCTTACCGTCCCTTCCAATGAAAAACCCCACCTGAATTTGAACCCGATCTTACTGACTGAGAAGCAAATATTCCAGCCACCGCACTCATATGATCCCTTTTGAAGTTCTCTGAGCAATCATAATTTAGACGAGGAGCGATTTTTATTATCGTCATAAGTCAGATATTCTATGATTGGTTTGAAACTGCTCTCCATTCCGCTCCCTTTTCCACTAGCCTTTTCATAGTGAAGTAACGTAATTCATTCGGGGTGGTGATTAACCTTCTTCACTTCCTCCTGTCTTTATACAATTGCTTATATTGGGCCATCATGTCTCATCATTTGACCAACTAAGGTGACCCGTTTTCTCGTAAAGAATTTTAGAAGACTCCCCACTCAACTTAGCTCTTCCCCATTACTTACTCGGTCCATTGTTTATTCGTCATTCTTCGGTTGCACCACAATTTGAATGCTTTTTCGTTTTCAAAGGCCTTCTCCAAGTGGAGAAATGCTATGATAGACGGTTTCTTCTTCACCATTCTATTCTCTATAAACAGCCTGCGAGCCAAAATTTCTCCTCTGGTGCCCTTGCTTTTCTTAGATCCGAATTGGTTCTCAACCAGGAATTCTTCAGCTTTTCGTTCCATTCTCTCAGAATATTCTCGTCGGTATCTTCGATGCTTGCGTCGTCGTGCTAATGGTCCGAAAATCTTCGCACTTCTGTTTCCTCTTATTTTTGGTAAAAGGAATGATATTGCTCGAAGTAAATAACTATACCTCCTGTTAAATATATGTCGCAGATGGTTTTGCACAACTGATTTTTAGTCCTCTCTCCTGCAGTTTTGATTTTCCCTGCTGGAAAATCATCTATTACTGTTGCGTAATTATTTCGCAGGTCTCTTAATGCAACTTCAAATTTCGATTTTATGAAGCTGGCTCCCTTGAACGATATAATTTTGCACATCCGCGTATAGGTTCATCATCCACGCTTCTCTAGCTTTCTTCGTGTTGTGAAAATGCTCGTTTCTTCTTTACTTGTTGCTAGCTTGTCCTTCCTCATTTTTCGCATTCTTATACTTTCTCTGGTCCTCAATGAAGTCTGGACCTTCATTCGTAATCCATGGATTTTTCTCAACAAATATTCTTTTCCATGGAACTTTTATAGCGGCCTCCTAAAGCCCACTTTTCATATTCTTCCAGCTATTCTCCACTGATTGTCCAGCCTGATCTACTCCTTTATTGTACACCACTATTTCTTGAAGTGCATGTTGATTTTTGGCTCCTTTAGTTTCCTCAATGTCCATGAGTTCGATACTGATTTCTTTAATTTCTTCAAATTTCAAATGGTATTTTATCTTCATTTGATTATAATCACTGCCGATGTACCCCCGGTTAGCGTTTCAGCTCATATCTGGTAATCCTCATATTACCTAAAACGTAGTCGAATTGAAGTCTTCTTTTGTCTCATAATATTTTCCAAGCATGTCTTCTTTGCATGTGACTCTTAAGCAGTTTGTTGGTAACCTCTACTTTGTTTTCTGTGCAGAATTTAAATAGCGTTCATTCTCTCTGCTTTCTATTTCCTAATCCATATTTTCCGGTAATTCTTTCATCCTGGCCTTCGCTAATAGCAACGTTCCAATCACTATCAATAAAACAATAAAGTTTTCTTCATCTCTTACTTTTTTGATTACTTTCAAGATATCTTCATAGACGACTTTAAATACCTCATCCTCAAATTCAATCGTAAGCATGTAGACCGGATTCACAACAGTGTCAAACTGTTTAGTCTCTAACTTTACCAGTTTCATCCTTTCATTGCAATGCAGAAAGCTTTTCATATCCATCCTGACGGTTTTTATGAGCATCATCCCAACCCCAGAAATACCATCCTATATGTGTAATCCTATAGCTCCCACCGAAAACTCACGTCACTCAATCAAGAACACTTCCCTACTTCAGACTACTTCATTTCTCTGATTTATATCGACTCGAGATTCAATCTTTGCATTTGAACCTTAAGGTTCTCTAGCTTCCCGCAGCTTCTAAGTGATATCACGTTCCACGTTCCTATCCTCATAACTTTATCGCAGTTGACCGATGTACCCTCTCGTTTAGGCCCCGCCCGCAGATCCGAATGGGGATTAGTTTACCTCCGGAATGTTTACCTGAGTGAATACCATTATACGTGATATTTAAGAAGTTGGAGTACCTAGTTAATAAAATATTGCGGTCCCCTTGCCTTCCAAAATTCCCAAATTTTCGATCGAAGCAATTGTCTTAAACCCGTCTTCTGGCGAATGCAAGCTCAAATTTTTTTAAGAGTTAAATATTACATAGAGTTATTAACATGAGAATTTATCATTGCATTATGGTATGACCATTTATACAATTGGTCTAACATCCATAATTTAAAAAGATAAAAACATTACAGGATAACTTGACGACTGTTAGTATTAGGAGGCTTGCTTGTAAGCCCTGGGAATAGGAGGCTCTCGATACAATAAGTTGTTTCTCTACAATATCTAGTGATCGAACGAGCTTCATGGACAATTACGAAAAAGTTGACGATTATCCTTACCACACCCATGTGTATAAGCATAAAAATTCACATGGTCTGAAACTATGAGGATTCTTCATCAACAAGTCATCTAGTTCATCTTCTAGTCTTTGAACGAGCAGATAAATTTCTAAAAACAAGTTATATGCCAACTACTGGTTTGTTTACGGCATAAATTTCAGCAGCGTTTCTTTACGGTAGGTCTATACATGCGTTTAAATTATGTTTGTTTATATATGTTTAAATAAGAGCTCATCGTGTCCATTGAAAATTATTTGCGCTGGATACATTGTGTAGCCTTCGGACTATTTCAATACATTTTATTTACACCCTTTGTATTTTATATTTCTGTAATAAGAAGATGATGGTCTATTTTGTTAATTTCTGGGTCCTTACTAGGGTGGCATATTTTTGCCAATGATGATTTTGTTCTCCATTGTTTTCTATACGATGAAAATACAAAATGAGAGAGTTCTGAATTAGAAATAATTCACTGACTCTGATTAAAACATAAACAAAATGGACTAGTTGAGTGCAGTAATACTTTTGGTAGATTTTTAAATCTTAAGTGGCATAAACTTAATTAATAAGCAACAAAATAGAATACAAATAAATTTATCCATAATAACCATGGTATACGACATCTTATATTATGATATGCACCTATGCTGAAGCAATTATACTTTTTGGCTCAAAAACCAAGATCCATATTAATTATCGGTCGTTTACTGCGATACGCCCACGATGGAATTTTCAAACGTTAACTTCTATTTAAGTTGATTTCCTTTGCTTTTGGAAAAGCACATCTTCCGCAACTATTAATTTAAAATCTTTTTCTGATCTAATACGACTACAAATACATACTACCCATCAAACCACCTGAAAAGGTGTGTGGTAGGGGGTGTTCGTGCAACATCCGTCTACATATAAAAAGAAAATGCTTAAACAACATTACGGCAAACATTTATTTAAGTTCTTTATGGTTCAGGGGAAAAACGAATTCCCATATCCATTCCCTCGGCTAAATATTTCCCTCGATTAATCGCTTCTGTCGGACCTGAAAATATAGTGGAGCTCTTAAGTTGATGTTCTCCGTTTCTCTTCTAAATATATCTATTCTCACTTGCTCAAGCAATCTAAGCCTAGCGCGCAGCCTTTTGAGTCTCCAGCGGCTCCAAGCCTAATTCCCTTAACATCTCGGTAACACTGTTAATACACCCGTAGCAGTTTCTGACGAAATTCACAGCTTTCCTCTGTATTTTATTCAGTTCACGGATTAAGTCTTTCTGCACCGAATCACATAAGATTGCTGCAAATAGAATCGTGTGTTTTTTTTACTTTCTCCTCCGAAAATCTTCCGACAATACGCATGACAAATCCTAACTTCTTCAGGGCTATGCTGCAAACATTCCTCATACGTGTTCCCCACGTAAGGTTCGGGGTAATCGTAACTCCCAGGTACATCACTTCGCCTGTTGCCTTTACTTTAATATCATCCGCGGCATAAATATGGCTATAGTAGGACGAACTCCGCAAAAAATTTATGCCTTTTATTTTCTGAGGTGAGGTACGAGTCCTCAGTCTTGGCTCCACAAACGAAGGGTGTTTAAATCCAATTATTGAATTTCAAAGTCAAAGTGATCACTAATTTCACGATAGATGACAGCGTCGTCTGCAAATAAACGCATTTTACTGCTAATGTGGGAGCAGAGTCAATAATATATATAATGAACAAAATGGGGCCGATTACGCTTCCTTGTGGAACACCTTATGTCTCTGTAATTACATCAGAGCTAATTTCGTCAAGAACTACTTCTTTTTTACGATCACTCAGGAAACCGTGTATCCAGTTTATCATTGTTTCGATTAATCCGCATGACTGTAATTTGTATAAAAGATTGTTGTAAGGTAACGAAATAAGAAGTTGTCAGGTGTCAAAAGCTACCTTAAAATGAAGAAATAAAGCTTCAAATTTTCGATTCATCAGATTCGAGTATGTCGTGAAGAAAGAGCGCGAGTTGTGTTTCACATGAAAATATGTACCATTTTTCTAATAGACCTACGAGATGCATGTAAGAGGTTCCTTTTTGGATGCCAACCAATTCTGCAATTGAATTTCTCAGAGTTTCGTATTAAATTTTATGATGAAACTGTACGGAAAGCATACACCATTCACTTGATGCTGATGTCACTTGACAATAATTCCTAAGATTAGGAACCGTTGATAGCGCTGTTTTGAAGTACCTTGAGGAGCGGAGTGCCTCCTTCGAGTTGCACTCAAAAAGTCATTGACGCATTTCAAGGAGTGATTCCTCGTAATATGAGAAAATCTGGAAAAAAATAACTTTTATGAGAGGCAAATCCTGAAGAACGCGCGCATAAGACGTCATAATCACTGTTCAAAAATCCTGAGATTGATTCTTAGCATCTCTCTATTCAAGTATACTGTCTAATAAACTGACTATTTAACACCTGCTTATTTTTCTCTTAACATCATTCGTTAACTGTCTTATACCTTTTATTATTTTTTTCTTTTTCCATTATTGCAACTACTTGTCCGATGATGATAGTTTACATCAAACCATCATCTCTTAAAATATAGCGGATTAAATTGCTTCGTCTTCTTAACAAGAATTTCATGAGGCCTCTCATCTCTTCTACTCATCTTAGGGCTTTCTAATTACCTACCCATTTTATCGTCATAATTCTTCTGTAGCACAATATTTCAAAATCCGTGATCCTTAGTTTCTCCTCTGCTGTCATTCTCCATGACTCACTTCGGAAGATAATGATTGGCAGCAAGAAAGGTGTTGAGTGAGATAATCATTTGAGTGAAAGTTTATTCAAAGATAACCATTTTCTGAACGTTTTTATCAATTAGATGAATGCCTGATCTTCATCAAGAATTGAAAAGGTACTGCAGATCTTTCTCACTCTCGAAGTGCTATAGTTTTCCATTGGTAAATACGATAATGACCAATCAAATATATTATTATTACTATCAAGTCGAGCGTATTATGATTTCTATAAATGTAGTTGTTTGGTAAATAAGAAAATAAAATGGGGATAAAAATCGAAATAAGAATTTATTGGAAGAAAAATTGACAAATTCTGAAACTTTCTGAGCCGCCTTATCAAAAATAAAATTTTGGATTACACTTTGAGTACTTTGAGGACTTTAGCCAAAGTAACCCATGTATAAATCATAAATATATTAATTTTCTTTCGAAACTGCCGCTAAACTGGAACCAGCTAGAGCTAATATTGGCTCTAACATGTGATACCCTGAGATAATGTCGAAGAACGGTAAATATTCTACAACTTTCGCTGGAATAGCACATAAATTTGAGGATACGGTATGGCTTAATTCCGAGGAGAGGTTTCGTAAGTAAATTGCGTTCAGATTAATGTTAATTATGCTAAGACTTATCACCTGACAATATATGTGGAAAAATCTCTCGTTTTTTTTGTAATGTTGATAATGACGATACCTATGTAATTTTGTAACAAAAATCATTAATAGTACCGCAAAGGATTAAGGTAATTTTACGGAACTGAACAGCGCAATTTCTATACAATTTCTCAACCTAAATCATTATATAACAGTAATAAAGTAAAATATACGTATCAATTCACCTATTGAAATATAAGACTGATTTCATATATTTTTATTCAAGCAGTGGGTGTTTTATAAAATCGTTTATTTTTGGTAATGAAGTTCCAAGGTGGAAGCTTTTTGTTATTCGTGTTGCTAGAGTGCTCAAATTAAGTGCCTTTCATGAAACTATTGAATCGTATCAGCTAAAATATTCAAATACTTTTTTAAATAAACTGCGATATTTCCATAGGGCATTTCCATAAGGCATACAAAAAAGGAAAAGAAGTGTAAGTCTATTACATTTTGATTACTTCGGTTATGGAAAATTTAGTTTGTCACCAGCATTATATTTTCAAAAAATATCTTTAAAATCTAAGAAAAATTTTTATCCTTAAATAACCAAGAAAAAGTGTAATACAAAAAGATCTGAATAGTGGCCAAAACTTTTATCACGGCGAAGCATAATTATACATCCCGACCATTAATACCCACAGCAATATTTCAAAGCTTGAGAAAATGAAATGAGGAGGCCTTAAAATACGCTTAATCATTCAGGAAGTCGTTTTAATATCTCATTTTCAGGCACGTTCATACTCATGCCCCTAGTTTATAATTCACTAAGATGACGCGAAGTGTGGCAATGCCCAGAGCGTGACCAATCGCAAGCAGTAAATAACGAGTGGGAATCGTAGGCCGTATATCGGTGTTGTCTGGCACTATTGCGGATTCAAGGGAGACTAGGTACCACCCTGGAATAGGCACGACTGCTATCTCAGAATCAAAAGTTATAATTATGTAGTTTAGTATAAATTGGTATGCTCATGGTGAAATTGTGAATCTTTCCGAGTGATTGCCATTATGATTCATTAATGCAATATTTTTGTCATAAATTCGTGGCGACGGGTGAAATAGCTAATCGGGGGTTGTTTAGCTATGCAAAAATGACGATTTTTGCACGGAAGGTAATATTGGTAGAATAAATTTTGCAGACAACAAATATCTCGAAAGTAAAAAAAGGCTCTGAAAATCATGACTGAAAGAATGAAGCAATTGAATGTGAAAAAATACATTTGCAATATAGGATAAAAATTATGCAATAAATTAAGCAACGCCTGTGCAAATCATCAAAATAAAAAAAATAAGAAAGAGCTCCATGTGTCTACAGGAGCATCGTGTCTTTAATCGTTGATAGCATTTCAATAATATTTTACGATTAATAAATACATATTGCATCATTTCTACAACTATGAGTAAGGGTACGTTATAAAAGAAAGGTTTTCGTAATTTAGGATTCATAACACCTAGTGAAGCTGAAAATATTTTTTAAACTGATGCAAAGTAAAAAAAAAATCCGCATAGACTTGTTAAATGAATGAAAACATTCTTCATTTGCGTAAATGCTTACATTATATCTGTATATTTAAGTTTTTCGTAATACTCCACCCTTGAGAATGGAATTATCATGGTAGAAAAAATATCTGAAAACACTACATGAATCTTTATTTTTAGCTTTGCAATATATTTTATCCTGTGCTACTATCTGAAATCTGTAGAAACTAATTTCTTTTATTTCTATAAAAGAAATGTACAATTGACAGAAAAAAAATTATTAGTACGTCTCACTGGAATTTTTTCTAAAATTATTTTTCGGTCTTTGAATAAAAAATAATCATTTAACTCCACGATTTTATATTTAAATGGTAAATGAGTCAAAATTCGGTCACCTACTTCTATTCCTATCGTGAATAGTATTTATTTCTTGTCAAAGGCAAAAAATATAGAAAAAATCGAGGTGAGACATACTTTTGGACCGGCAAATGACTCTTCTCAATGACCCCAAAGGGGCAATCAAATTCAACCCCTAGGCTTGAAAATTTATGAATTGTGATTCTGTAATTATTTTTAATGGTGATGGTAGACAACTTGTATCAAAAACATCTTCGTTATCCAAAAGGAAGGAGGATGAACGATTGGATCAAAAAGTTGTGAAAGTAGAGAGGAACTAATAGCGGCACAAGGATAACAGTATGTTCATTGGGAGGTTGACAGGATCAGTTCCCAGACTTGGCCATCCCCAAGATATGCTAAAGGATAATGCAGCCCTCGTTTGTTCTACGCGCTGCCGCATTTAGCACATTTATTTTAAGATGAGGAAAAAAATCTCCTGCGCAGAGCTGGATACATATATATCTTCTGGATGATGTCTGAGGATTCTCAAAAACAGAGAGTAAGCAGTATCTCAAAGATAAGTAGTAGTAAGAGAGTATGTATTGTCATAGAGTGAGTATATACGTGGTACTACAAAAATCTCATGATTTCCAAATCTAAGAGAAGGAGTTCATCCGCAGTTTTCAGAAACAAAAAGAATATGATATTTAGATATCAAGCCATTTATAGTAAGTTGGGATCTCAATTCTGTCACGGATAATTTTTATATCCTTTCTCTCGCTTTTTGATATTTTAGAATATCGTCATATTGTTTGAGATATGCACACTGTGGATGGAAAAAACACATTAATAGGCATTAATGCCAGATTTCTTAAAAAAATCTCATGATTTCCAAATCTAAGAGAAGGAGTTCATCCGCAGTTTTCAGAAACAAAAAGAATATGATATTTAGATACCAAGCCATTTATAGTAAGTTGGGATCTCAATTCTGTCACGGATAATTTTTATATCCTTTCTCTCGCTTTTTGATATTTCAGAATATCGTCATATTGTTTGAGATATGCACACTGTGGATGGAAAAAACACATTAATAGGCATTAATGCCAGATTTCTTAAAAAAATCTCATGATTTCCAAATCTAAGAGAAGGAGTTCATCCGCAGTTTTCAGAAACAAAAAGAATATGATATTTAGATATCAAGCCATTTATAGTAAGTTGGGATCTCAATTCTGTCACGGATAATTTTTATATCCTTTCTCTCGCTTTTTGATATTTCAGAATATCGTCATATTGTTTGAGATATGCACACTGTGGATGGAAAAAACACATTAATAGGCATTAATGCCAGATTTCTTATAAAAACCACAATACCAAAAAATACCTGAAAATAATTGAATTACAGTATTCAAATTTGGCGGTCAAAGTTCAATAATGGTCGATTCCTTTTTCTAGTCAATGAATACTCTTTGCAAATGGCATAATTTAATATAATTTTGTGTATGTTTGATATACCCGTATTAGTATGCTTGAAAATAGAATAAGCTAGACAGCCAACGTTATTGCTTACTCTTGAAACATTGTCCGCATTTCCTCCATCAAAATCCTTTGCAATATATGCATATGAATTAAATGATATGCTCGCTATGCAATTATATTTTATATGACAATATGCGTTAACGTTATATAGTCTACTCTGCAGAATGAAGTTTACACACCAAGTAAATACACATATCCAGATACACTATTTACCTTTCTATTCTAAGAAATGTAGCTTTTCATTAAGCCAATATAAGGGAAAATCACTGACGCACTATGCAAAGGAACACAAAAGCTCCGACTGCACTCACTGGAATCCAAATAGCCAGCGCTAATATTAATGGAAAATTCGATTCCGTCCGATGCATCACGACTTTTCTGGAACTAGAGAGAACCTCGTTGAACAAACGAAAGAGACACAGCACGTTTGACAGAGTTTAATTTCCCGATCCGTCCATGTTTTTTCTTCTCTCATTTCCCTCAATTCCAATGGCCGGAAATATAACTTTGTTTTCGATTATGCCTTCCGCGTGACTTTCGGAAAAGAACAACTTTGGAAAGGAAAGGGTGGTGAGAGGGAGATGTATATTTGGTATTGTTTGAGGTGTGGGGAGACGGAGAAATGATATTTGGAATGGAAAGGGGTGGGAAATAAGTTGACTCACGAGCGAGAGGAGTCTGTGAAAATGTAGCTTTTGGAGGGTGAAAGGGTAGGAAACGTGGGTGGGGGAGAGAACGAGTAGTGAGTGTGGATATTTTTTTCCGCGATATAGGAACGGATGGTGCAGATGGGGAGGGTTACACCCTGGGAAGAGGGAACCGACCGGGAGGAAGAGAAGAAGAGAGAGGGGCCTCGGAAAGCATATATACATGGGAAGGAGGGATGAAGGGAGGGGGGGGGGGGTGTGCATGGGAATTTATCGACGAAAGTTTGAATGTCGAAAGTGGGGAAAGAAAAAAAATCCTTTTGAAAGCATGAATGCGCATGCGCTGGTCCGAAAGAAGGCGGTGTTTCGTTGGCCGTACGAGGCTGGCAGAGTGAGAGAGAGAGAGAAAGCTTGCATAGCGAGCAGGGAACAGTTTTGGGAGAGAGAGAGAGATATGGAGAGAATGAATGCAGTCGAAAAAGGGGAAAGGTGAGTTTAGAACGTAGGAGGGTGGGTTTGGCAACGGGGATGGGGGCGGAGGGTGGAGGGGAGAGAGCAGGGAGGATGCCTAATGGGAGATAAGGGAGGAAGGAAACACAGGAGATGTGACGGAGAAATGAGGAAGAGAATGGGTGGAAGGAGGGGTAGGTGTCGAGGTGGAGGAATGGTCAGGATAAAATTGAACTGAATGGGGAAGTATAACGAGATAGCTTTGACAGCTTAACCTCGTGTTTCGTGAATTTTAGCATCCCGACAGGCAATCTATTAACTTTTTGTGTGCGCGCGCCCCGGCTTCCCCTCGCCAAAAACAGCGCTATTTATGCTGCTAAGTGAGCTTGCAAAACAACAAAGGTTTTTGTGTCCCGCTTTATCAATTCATGCGCAGTTTCTCTCGGAGCCCGAGCATTACCGCCACGACGAATGAAAAGTATTGAATAACTAATTATACTGCGAGTCGTGAACGAAAATACGTATTTACCGATAAGAACAGCCATTTCATTACGTTAGCGTAATAGGCATTTTGCGATTAATGTTAAATCCCAATCTAATTAAATCTAGTGGAAAGCTAATAATAACCTTTCACATGGACGTCTGGTAAGTGACAGGTGAAGTTGTATTCAGTTTCTTCTCTTCTGAAACCAAGTCAAGTATAGCATTCACATGACTGTAAAATAAATGAAGTAATTTATTTTAAAATTAATTTTGGCAAGAAAAAAGGCTGCGGAATTATTTCGAAAATTTGGACAAGAAATTTGGCCAAAAATACTGTAGCTATAATGCTATATTTTGCACGATAACTGGAGTAGATTATTCAAATGATTAGCAGATAACATACTTATATCGTTTAGTTAAAAAAAGAAGTATTTAAATGTTTCCATAAACAATGGAATTTATTAATTATTATTTTACCTCATTAAATGATACTGGAAATTATGTAATACAAACACTTTCTTAATACGTTTTTTGACGTTTCTCATTCTCTTTCGCGTTTTTTTCCCATGCGTTTCCAACTCTTTTAATGATTCATACTAAAGTTCTAGACTTTGTAAAACTTCTTTAAATGTATAAAAGAACAGAAATAAGACCGCATTTGAGTACCTAAAAATTCAATCATTTAATCAAAACTGGCTGAAACATATCGGTTTGCAATAGTCACGTCACAATTGTAGTTATTAAAATGTTACAAAGTTAATTTTATAGGATGACAAGATATAAAATCATAGTAAAATAAGTGAAAGTGCAATTTGGAATTTAAAAAATCATTCCTTTAATCAAAATACACCGAAGTGAAAAAATTAACCAATGGTACATGTAATTTGTAAAAAAACCAGCAGACACGATATTTCACATTTAAGTGCTTCCGATATTTGATCTAGTACATGTAAATAAGACTGATAATGTATCGTTGCTAAAAGTAGAAAAGGCGTTTTGTGAACCTCTGGAGAGAGTACCGAACTCTAATTATGCTATTATCCTGTCTTAACGCAGACAATGATTTTTAAAAACGAATTTGTAAAAAAATCAGCAAGTACAACTAAAAATGTATGGTTGATATGAGTGTAACCCAATCTGAAATACAGTTAACAGTCAACGAAAATTTTATGTAAGGTTCTATCATTTTGACCTCTTGAAACCGCATCTTTGAGCTAGTCGGGGAGTTGAAGTCTCTCCGCATGATGACAGATAACTATGGCCGCTGTGGCGGAAACTTGAAATATTAACGTAGTTTCTTTCGTAGAGAAGTCACTAAAACTCATTGTTATTCATATGGTAATTATAATAATTAAATTATTTCATCAAATACCAGTTGAAATAAAAAAACACTTTGATATAATCGACTGAGATTCACTCTTCGAGTCAATATGCAAGTCTTCATGGAGGACATAGCTGTTGAAGCTACTATGTACTCAAGTCCACCTTTAATTGTTGATATCTGTTAAATGAATTCAAATAAAAGCTCAATTGTCAAATTGTGGTTTTTACCCTAGGTTAGGTAACTATACTAGCGCAACTCTATGGAACTTCATGGAGCCTATCGCAATGAAAAGTGGCGTGAAATCTGCTCGATCCTCCAACCCTGTTGTTAGTGAAAATGTGATTCTTGAGGACGAAGGAAGTCAATGGAATCGGAATATGTTTGTGAAGAACTCGGGTAAGGTGACAAACTCAGCTTCTCTCTTACGCACCCGCCTCTCTGTACAAGCTCAGTTTTGGTCTCCCTTCTGAATCACACTTGCGGCTGCAGGGAGTGGCCTAGGAAACCGTTTAGAAACACTACGAAAAAATTGAGCTAGCACTGCGCAGGAAAGATGCAGGAACCGGATCACCGGTGGAGGGCCCCTTGTTGTCTCTAATGCTGCTCGCCCGGTTTAGGTTCGAGGCCCGCTCAGGGGAAATTTTTTTCTTTCGGACAGCATGTTTCCGAGCGCTCAAGAGTGCCATGTTGGGCTCTCAAACCCCCTAGCTTCGTCGCTTCCTTTCCTTTCCTACCCGTAGTGTGTGCTTTTTCCCAAGCGCATCATCTCTGTTCGTAATATTATGCCATTTTTTGTCTCTCAGTAATTTGAATGAAATGCTTTCCTAAAGATTTATCTACTAGGGTAATTCTTTTATATTTTTTGAAAGCCAAATGATTTGCAAGACAAATAACCTATCAGGAGGATCGTTCAATAAGTCGTCAGAATTTCCGAGGGATTATATCTTTAATAGCAAATGTTAATTTTTCCCAGTAAGCAGCACTTTTGACTAGTCAGCTATTATATTTTCAGCTGTATCTATGCAAATATTTTCATTGCTGCTGCCGATTGTAGCGAATACTCATTTGTTTATAACAATGGATCAAACTGAGTTTCGTGCGGTGATCAAATACTTGTTTTTAAAAGAGTTAACGCCGAAAGAAATCAAAGCTGAGCTGTATGAAGTTCATGTCACATTTGTTCTTGTATTTGCAACGATTTAGAAATGTGTATGTGAATCAAAATGTGGCCGTACATCCAAAACATTCAACATGGTTCCGAACAACCTTCGGAAGTGTCTAACCCCGAAATGATTAACAAAATCCACGATATGGTTCTAAGTTATACACAAATCAAAGTGCGCGATATAGTTGAGGCCAAAGGTATATTGCAATGCACAATTGCTTCAAGTTCGCACGAAAATTTGGGCATGAAAATATTCTCGGCAATATGGCTGCCGCGTTTGCTCGCCGTGGAGAATAAACGAAAACGTGTGGTCAACTCAGAGGCTGTTTTGGGGCTTTTCCACCGCAATCCGGAGGATTTTTCCCGTCGATGCATACATTATGATATATGAATTTATGACTACACTGCAAAGGCTAAAAAACAGTCGAAAAAATGGAATTCTGAAGGCAAACAGGCTCCAAATCAGACGAAGATTGTTAAATTGGACGGTGGAAGGTCATGGAAGCGACATTTTGGCATGGATAATAAATAATATACATCGATTACTTATAAAAGAGAATAGCGATAAAAGAAGAGTATTGTATACGTGTGTACGGAAGATATCGTTATTGGACTGTTTGTAGGTAGAAATCAAGAAATCATCGTCTTCATTTGAAAGAGAAAAAGTTCCTCCTTCAACAAGAAAATACACGGTTGTACACCTATGCAGTTGCATTGGCCTAAATTACGGAAATAAAGTTCCAATTAATACAAAATTCACCGTTCTCACAAGTTTTACCCCCAGTGACTTTTTATTTTTTCTCAACTCGAAGAAATAGCAGATCGCCTCTTATTTAGAGATCATATTCAAGAAATCACTCTCCGAAGGGAAGTTACCGCCAGACTGGAAAATTGCAAGCGTTACACCCATATTCAAAAAGGGAAACAGATATGACCCAGGCAATTACCGTCCAATTTCATTAACATCGATTATAGCCAAGATACTTGAGCATATCGTCGTTAGCAATATCATGACTTTCTTGGACAGACGTAACTTCCTCCATGACTGTCAGCACGGATTCCGAAAAGGTAGATCATGCGAAACACAGCTCGCGCTCTTTCTTCACGACGTTATAAACTCTGGTGAATCGAAAAGACAAGTTGACGCACTGTTTCTAGATTTTAAGAAAGCTTTCGACACTGTACCTCACAACAAACTTTTATACAAATTACAGTCATGCGGATTAAACGAAACAGTTTTAAACTGGATACGAGACTTTCTCAGAGATCGTAAGCAAAACGTAGTTCTCGACGGTATTAGCTCTGATGTTGTAAACGTTACATCAGGTGTTCCACAAGGAAGCGTAATCGGCCCCCTGTTATTCATTATATACATTAATGATCTCTGCTCCCTCATTAGCAGTAAAATACGTTTATTTGCTGACGACGCTGTCATCTATCGCGAAATTAGTGATCACTCTGACTATGAAATTCTATCATCTGACTTAAACAACGCTCATTTGTGGAGCCAAGAGTGGGGACTCAAACTTAATCTGAGCAAATGCATGGCGGTACATTTCTTGCGGAATTCGTCCAACTCTAACCACGTTTATGCAGTGGACGGCATTAATGTAAAGGCAACACACGAAGTGAAGTACCTGGGAGTTACGATAACCTCGAACCTCACGTGGGGAACACATATAAAGAATATTTGCGGCACAGCCCTGAAGAAATTAGGATTCGTCAAGCGTATTGTGGGAAGATTTTCGGATGAGAAAGTAAAGGAAAGGTGCTATTTCGCTCTCGTCCGACCGCACCTTGAATATGCAGCGAGCATATGGGATCCGGTGCAGAAAGACTTAATCCGCGAACTGAATAAAATTCAAAGGAAGGCTGCGCGTTTCGTCAAAAACTGCTACGGGCGTACAGACAGTGTTACCCAGATGTTAAGCGAGTTAGGCTGGGAGCCTTTGGAGACTCGGAGGCTGTGCGCTAGGCATAGATTGCTTGGACAATTGAGAATGGATATCTTTAAGAGCGACACAGAGAACATAATATTAGAGCCACACTATATTTCCAGGTCCGATAGAAGTGATAAATTAAGAGAGATGTTTTGCCGAACGGATAGATATGCGAATTCGTTATTCCCCCGAACCATAAAGGACTTTAATAAACGCTAGTCCCAACTTCGTTTGAGCACTTAATTTTTTTTTTTTAGCTGTAAACGGCTGGTGTCCTTACACCCCCTGCCACACGCCTTTTAGGCGGCTTGCGGGGTATTATGTAGATGTAGATGTAGATGAAATAGCTTTTCAGACAAAGAATGACGCCCATGAAGTAGGTAATCGCCCAAAATAATGCCTATTCTACTTTTCGGTCGTCTAAAAACGATTTTAAAAATGCTCATTAAAGTCAAAATTAAGATGTACAGAGCTAAAAGGAGTCAAAGTTGAAAAATATTATAAAATTGACCCAAAATAATTTGTTTTTATATCTTTTCCTAAAGTCTTATTGAACGACCCTAATATAATTCAAATTTGCACTTCCAAAATTTAAATTTTTGCATTCCATATTTTAACAAAAAAATACACCATTGCATACAGACAATCGTATTTTCAAACTATTATCTTAATTGTTTGTACTTCATTCTTTTACATTTCCATTTCTAGTGATTGATGCATCCTCATCACTGGTCAACAATCCTAAGATTGGTTCCACGCAGCTCTCCACTCAATTCTATCAGCTCATCCTTTCACACCTACTTATTTCTTGTCTTCCACTCCCTTCATTAACTGTTCCATATATTTTGTTCGCGGTCTTCCTTTTCCGTTTTTCCATCCACTTGTCCCTAGACGAATGTCTTCGGCGACCCTTGACGACATCGGGCCATCATGTTTCAAGATGTGACCTATAAGGTGGTTCCCTTTTCTTATTAAAGTTTTCATGAGGCTTCGCTTCTCTCCTACCCTTCTTAGGTCTTTCTCATTACAAAGGGTGCCGCTGTAAGCATGATCTCTTTTAGTGAAATGCACTCTTTGTTTGGACTGTTCAGCTAATATTTTCTTTATTGTTTCTCTTGTCGCTAGTTATTCCACTTCCCAAATATCAGAATTCATCCATTTATAACAGTTTTTGCTTCCCTTTTTTGATGCTAGCCTTGACTTCTTCTATTCTGCTACCAAATACTAAAATCTTGGTTTTCTTTGTGTTTATTTTCAGCTGATATTTACCCATTACTTTACCCTTATTAACCAGGATATTTTCAAATACTTCTAAGTCTCTGATATGATATCATCGGCAAATCTTAGCATAATAATTTTTTCTCCATGGGCATTCAATCCCGAGGCCTTTTCTTTGATATCAATAATGGCGCTCTCGATGTACACATTGAAAACTAAGGGTGCCAACGCGCATCGTTGAAGACTTATTCCCTAATTCTTGCTTCTTCACAGCTGGCCCCTGATTTCATCACCGCTACTTGTTTTTTTTTGTAAACCGTGGATAATTTTTTTGTCATTGTAAATATCTCCATTTTCTTTCATGCATTTCAAGCATTGCGTTTCAATCCACGTTGTCAAATACCTTCTCGTCAAATGCCCAAAAGTCCACAAAAGTACCGAACCTTTGCTTCTTCTTTCCCATTCTCTTCTTTATGAGCAACCTGGAGGCTAATTTTACGTGTGCATTTGCATTTTCTGAATCCGAATCGGTCCTCATTTAAATATTTTTCTGCTCTTTGTTTCGTTCTTCTACAGATGATCGTTGTCAGTACTATCTTTAACGATTGTGATGTCAGGCTTTTGGCCATAAAATCTTCACAGTTCTCGGCTCTTATTACTCCCCATTTCCTTCAATAAAAATACGGATTCAATCATTTGATTTCCAGCTGTTACCTGGCATTGTGGCTATTATGTCTGATATGTCATCAGACACGCGTGGGTTGCCAATTTTTATCAATGAATAGTTATTCATGAAGCCTCCTTCTAAGTTATAAGAGATATTTGTTTTTAGCATAAGATATTACGGGACAGAGAGCTAATTCCGCCTCAAGTTTCCCTTTATTCTTGTTGCCGCACATTGTTCTCCATCTTAAACTATAGAAGGATGGAATGGGCCCTCTTGACTGATTAAGGGAGTATGTAGTACATTTAGGCACCATGACCAGAAGAATGGGCAGAAGTAGGTTCATGATCATTCGTAGAATGGATAGTTACGAGTCGTGTGAAGTGGCAAAGAAGGGCCCAATTTTTCTTTAAAAAAAAACGGTCTTGAACTCGCAACCTAATTAAGCCCGAAGCAATATATTTTGAGCGCTATGCAGCGGATAAAAACCTTAAGCAGAAGACAACTTAGTTGGCGACATCATGAGACATGATGGCCAGATGAAAACAATCGTAGAAGGACAGGTGGATAGGAAGAGAGGCAAGGGACGGCCCCGAATGAGTCACATAGGACAGATTATAAAGGATATAAAAGAGAATAAATACGTAGTTCAATGAAAAGGCTAGCGGATTGGAGAGCTGCGTCAAACCAATCTTAGGATTTATGACTAATGATGATGATGCAGAGGACGTTCCGAGCTCTAATAGATAATCACATTCCAATCATTACTATTTTACGCAACCGGAAATCTCTCTGAGGGATACCTGGCCGGAGAAAAATTTTTTATTCAAATATTTATTGCTTTTCTGATATCAAATAAGTCAAAAAATATTTTTTCTTGGAAGTTAATTTTATTTTTACTCGAAAGTAATAATAAAAAAGGCCAGATACGCTAACATTTATCCCCACGAAGAATTTAAACCATACAAGTATAGTGTGAAAAGAATGACATAAAGCAAATGAAGTGCTCTAAATAAAATTAAGCGCAATGAATCAGAGAAAAAGTTGGCCTGAAGAGGGAGGCTCTTGGAGTGCAAAACTTACAATCACAAACAAGATCTTTTGACGGTAATGCTGGTGTTGGGATGATAATGAGGAAGAGCGTCGGGATGCGAGTAAAATGTTGAATAAGGGTAATTTAGATAAAGGTAGGCACCAGATCGGTAGATATTGTAGTGATAGAGGATTACATGCTTACGATAGACTTCGAAGATGGAGAAGTTTGAAGACGTCTACGAAGTTAGCTTGGAAGTAATAAAGCAAGTAAGGGTGAAGAAACCTTATTATATTAGGTGATTGGAGCATTGTTGTTAGCGAAGGGCTAGATGGAAGATAATGTTCCGATTTCGAGGATATGTGGAAAAATACTTAAAATGGTCTTCAAGAGGTCAGATGCGAAATTCTAGGGATGATGGAAGTGGTTAAGAAAAAGCCATGGATCACAAAAGAAGCATAAGATCTTATTGAGGACTAGATAAAGTATAAGAATGCAAAAACTGATAAAGGACAGGCTTGCTAAAGAATTGGAACATGATTAGTGTGGATGACGAACCTAGGAGAGTATGTAGAAAATAAATTTGTACACGGGATGGTGGGACCGGCCTAGAGAATAGTGAGGAACCATATCAAAGGGCATCGTACAAAACGTTCCACTATTAGAGAAAAGGATGGGAATACTTTGATTAAAAATAAAATACAATGTGAAGAGATACCTGGAAGAATACCTGAAAGATACATACAATGGAAGCTGACTCGGCGCAAATTTTATCGAAGAGTAAAGAGAAGTAGAAATGAATGGTATGAGAGCCAACATCTTAAGATCGGCATTCGTGGCTGCAATAATATAACTGAGAAACAATAAGGCTACAGAAATAGATGATATTCCAGCAGAGCTCCTCAAAAATTCAGAAGAAAAGGTCTTCACTCAACTGTAAATAACTGCCTTCGAAAAATAATCAACAGGAGAATTACCCTAGTGACTTCGAAAAGAATATCATTATTCCCAAAAAGAAGAGAGCAGAGATAGGTGAACATTTAAGGACCATAAGTCTGATGACTCAATCATGACAAAAATCAATTGCATTATTATTAGTAAAGAGTAGGAGAATTCCTAGATATGGACCAATTGGAATTTAGGAAGAGCAAGAGCACAAGAGAATCGATTTTGGACCATATACTACTGAAAGATAAAGGAATGGAGAAGAAGAAAAAACGAATTTTACAGCATTTGCTTACTTAGAGAAGGTCTTTGCGAACGTGGATTGTGATTCAATGCTTAGAATTCTTAGAAGGGCTAGGTATTCTGAAAGAAGTTATAGTGATCTACAATCATCGTACAACTATGCACAGTTTATATAAAAGCCGTGTGGCAGTGATAAAATCTGGACTCAAATGTGAGAAAACAAGAGTCGCTAAAAGATTAAAACAAGATAGTGCACTTTTCCCGTAATTTTTAATGTTTCCATCGTTAAATGCATCAATAAAATCAAGGAGAAGGCTTTTGGTTTCAATATCTACGGAGAAATAATTAACATTCTGCAATATATTGACGATACATTAGCCATAGCCAGGCAGAGAATTATTTGCAGAACACATGGATAAAAATGCAATGGACAATGGCTATAGCAGAATCAACGGAAAGTTGACTGAGATATTAGTACTCTGCAAAATGGAGAAGAATAAACAAGCATTTAACAAGATTTGTAACCTAGGAAACCGATTAACCATAGATGGAAAACTTATAAAAGTAACAACCATTATGCTAGTACAGATGAATATGGCCTTATACAAAAATAAGACCGCCTACAGCTGAGGAAACAAGTAAAAGTACAGCCATACATTCGAAAAAAGTTCTATCGAAGAATAATGAGAATGATGAATATAAAATGGATCGGTCAAGTGAACCATCAAGAGGTCCTCAAAAGAGTGGAAGAGAAAAGGAGACCTCTAAAAACATAAAGGGGCAGGAAAAATTTCATTTGCCGTATATAGAGGCACTGATATGTGCTTGGACGTTGACACCGGCAGAGATTTCAAAATTGGAAGCATTGAAAATGCTATACTACTGTTGAATGATGAAGATTAAATTTATCGGCCAATATTTTTTTTGGGGGGCGTGCTTGGAGAAGTGCCATTAAAACTTTCTAAGAAAAAGTCAGGATAACATAAATGGTCACATCATCATGATTCGTTATGGCATGATGAAAATATCTTAGGAAGACAGGTGTGCAGGAAAATAGAAGATAAGCATACAGGTCACTAAAAAAAGGCTAACAGACGGGAGAGTGGAATGGAGAGTGAGTCAAAGCTAGCTTAAGATTTTTAACTCATGATGATGAACAAAAATATGCATAAACATACTTAAGATCTCATAGTTCAATAACAAATCAAAACCATAGATTAAGGCATTTTTCACATCGAGGAAAAGTATTTAATCGGTCATCAATGTAACTATAGGGAACAATATCATTTTATTGCAAAACGTTATCATTTTATAGCAATACGCTAGCATGCGACGAAGTAGGTGTTGGAGACCATCCCCTCGTACAGTGACGAGCAATGTTTGACGGTACGTCCATATTTTTATGACATTGAATTCGTATATACGAACCCCTCGGTTTATATGTATAAGCTAAAATTTGTTTTTGCAATATTTCTCATCCTGCTGCGTGAATGGCGGTGAATTATACTAGAACTGCCATGAAAAAAAAATCTCCTGAACCGCGAATCAAACCACGGACCTTTGGCTTTCTGGGTCACTGCGCACACTACTACGCTATCAAGGTTATTTAATTTCCATGGCATTTATACCCAGGCTTGTGGTACTAGGTGTTAGGTCTTCTCATGGTACTAGGTGTTAGGTACAATTTGTTTATTAAGTTCACATAAGTTTATTTGTTGGCTAGAAAAAGAAATTGTGCAGAGGCGGCTAAAGCTAAAATCTATCATTCAACTTCGGGCGTTGGTTAGTCACCTTTTTTCACTGAACGATCTTTGTCGATTAATATTTCTTTTTTCATTTTTCAATGGAACGAATCATTATCAGATTTATAAAAATTTACCACGGACAATGTCCACATTACTATTTTGAGTTACAAATCTGTAATTTTTGATAGCGGCTGAGGAATCAGTGCTAATGCAGATAACGGAATGATGAAACATCACTTTATTAATTTACTAACATTAAATGATTTTTATTGCTGAGAAAATATTGAAATGGACTTAAATTCCCATATTTTTAAAGAAAATGCGAAGGTTAAAAAATTATTTGATGAACAATACCCTACGACTGTTCTCTTAAGTATATTTTGAGGAAAAAATGGATAGCAATCCAATCATTGAACATTATCTTACCTTGTACCAGGATTGGTAGCTACAAAAGCCTCCTCAAGGACTTCAACGAAGAGGACACTGATTAGATATACTCTATTTCCCACTTCAATCACATCTAATGAGCTAAAGTTGCTTGCCTGGTTCTGTCACTGAAACTGAAACTACTGTTTATCATATTTATATTTTTACTATCATTACCTTAGTATTAGCTGATTAGGTATTTGTTTGACCTTATGACGCAGCATCCTATACTACAGAGTCACCATTTCTCAGTAATTTAGAGAGATCGTATCTCCAAATGTATATTGGAGGAGTCGAATCTAGAATTGCAATTAATGAACATCGTTTTCTAGCTCCTTGCTCTAATATAGTGTTTATGTGCCGTATGACATTTACCTAATTCAGTAGAAATATGGTCGAAAAAACGAAAAACTCGGAAAAGTGATATTTTGGTTGCGTATACCACTGGAATGAAACGTTTTGTACCTTTGAAACTAATTCAGTTAATGCCTTTGTACTTAAAATGCCTCATTAAAAAAATTAAAATACTCAACATACCTTACTGATTCACAGTTAATTTGAAGATTTTGGTGAAATTAGTCAAAAATTATTATTCCAAATTTTTGGTACCATGTTTAAAAGCCGCCTTTCCCATGCGAGGTTTTTAAACTTCCATTATGCTGGCACTTGAATTATGATTCTGGTGGTAGTTGAAAACGTAGAAAATATATGTCCCAAAGACACGACGGCTGCACACTACTTTGGTCTCACTCACTCAACCCGACGGTAGATTTTGATAGGCAAGTAGCTCACTCCAGGCTTAGCGAAAGGTCTTTCACAAATTCATGGTAAGGGTGCCTAGGTAATTGAGGATATATTTTTAGAGAATCTTAAAAATGCTTCACCCGAGGCTTGAAATCGGAATCATTCGATTACCACCAACCTACTTTGATCTATTTTCACCAAATTCACAAAAAGTGATGTCACTCTTATATCCTTTAAGGTATTCCGAGAGTAATTAATTTAGAATAAGTAATAATCAAAATGAATCACCCTATTAGGGTTTGACAGCTCTAGGATGATTACGAATGTCAAATCGTAATGACTCTCCCACCTTTCCGACTAATAATGTGCTGATGCCTCACACCGTCTTTATTTCTCTAGCCTTTATTACCATATGATCTGAAATCCAAAAAGTTTCATATTGGAGTCAAAAAATTACTGCAATTTAAACTAGAAACCTAATGTGTTATATATGTATTTTTGCCTTCAATTGAATGAAAAAAGCTATTTCAAACATTTGTTAGATGAATCGTAAGAAATAAGTCTCCGCTAACAGTAGGAACCGTCTTTCCGATTTTATATTCACTCTCAATGAAATTTCTACCGCAAGCGTAAAAAGTCATTTATCATAGTAAAAAGTCATACCACAAATCCTTCTAACATACAATTGTTACTTATTAGTTGATTCACTCTCCAATATATGCGGATGTTAGAGGTTGATGGACTAAAAATTGTTACTGGAATTTAACTTATAATTTATTCTTTCAATGTTCAACCGCTTGAAAATATATTTGCAGTTGCATAAATTATTTAAAACTGGCTAAATAGTTTATACTGGCTAGATAAAGTTTTTTTTAATCACTTACAAAGCCCTTTCTTGATTGACTCAAAATAATTAAATAAGCAATTTTATAAAGGTTCATTTTTCGCTTGGACTATCATTATCCTAATTGCAGGACCGTGGATCGTGATCCATCGGGACCTTGACTACAGGTTGATGTTATTTCTCCTTCAATTTCTCCGGTTCAAGCCTCTTCTTATTCGAATACAGGGAAACAAATGAATCGATCATATAATGAAGCCTAAGAATGATATTTTTTATATTGCACTATATTATCTGAGTTCTAATGTGAACACTAAAAAACCATTGGCCATCAAAATGGCCTTCATTAGCCGGAGAACCTAAAGCGTATTATCTTGTATCAAACGGATGCCATCTGATTTATATTTCAATATTGCACTTTTCTACCTAACAAAAGGCCAAAATCGATAAATAAATTATAGCTATCTTTCCTTATTTCATCGCATCATCCTCACTTTGAGGCCAAAAATATTATCCATTCCATCATCAGGAATCATTTTGCTGGAATAAGTATCGTCGACAGCAATAAAGCACTTCAATACAATGAACAGAAGCAAACAACTAAATGTCTGAATAAAATTCCGTTTAAGAACCCTAGTAATTAAAATGAGCATATGAGTATATTTTAAAATTTGACCAATTAAAATAATAAGTAAAATTATTTTATGGTCAGATGAGAGCGGAATAAGCAATAGAACGGCTCTAAATACCCCTATTAGCTGATTCTTTAATTCAAAAATAGTTCTTTCCTTGTGAAAACTATTTCACACTTCCAAACCTTTTATCCTGAAACATCTTTTTCCAACCATGCTCGACCACTTATATCCGTCGATGATTGCCCTAATCATACTTAAAATATTTGCAAATTAAGCTGTTTCTCTTCTTTGTTAGGTTTATTCAAGACTCTTTTCTCTCACTTACCTGAGGACGTCCTCATTGCTCACCAGCACGACACATTTGATATTCATCGCTCTTCTAAAACTCATATTGGTTAGCTCAACTTTTAAACCCTTTAGTTTTCATCACCTTCTAATGTATAAAATCTCGTGGAACGGTTTTTTATAGACCAACTCCTCCGAAACGGCAGAACCGATTACTATGAAATTTGGTGTGTATCTTCAGTAGGACTGAGAATGTTTTAAACTTTTTTTATTCTTCTCCAGGGCCCATAAGGCCCTGGAATGGGACATTCCCATAAGAAATACATGTAACTTCGTTTTTAATGACTGCAGACCTTTCGGCTTTTTTTCTTTCTCATATTTTAATTAGTGATAATGGTCACATTAAGTTGAGACATATACCATTGGAAAGAAAAATATATACAAATTATTATTCTTGCAATCGAATTACGTTTATCACGTTATTTGCGGTGAATCAAAAAAAAAACATTAAAAAAACCTGAAATTTTGGCTTGAATTGACTTTGGAAAATTGGCTTACTGTCCCCTTGATGACCGTCAGTATTGTTGATTTAGTCTGACATCTCCTCTATAAAACAGTTTGCGATGCCAGCTGTAAATTATGTGTAAATCTGTAAATTATGTAGCAGTTTTTCAACTCATTGGATTTGCAAGGCATGTCATCGCACCGTTTACAATTAAAGATTGGACCTCCAGTTATTTTGCTTCGTAATTTGAATTCACCGAGGCTGTGCAATGACACGTGGTTAGTCATTAAAAATTAATGAGAAACATAGTCAAAGCCAGCCTTTTGAATACCAAGTTCCAAGGAGAAGATGCATTACTACCACGAATCCATATTATTCCGATAGATGTGCCAATAGAATTCAAACGGGTTAATTTTCCAATTAGTCTGACAGTTGCAATGACAGTCAATAAGACTCAAGGCCAAACGATGTCTGTTTGTGGCTTAGATTTTGGGTTCACCGTGTTTTTCACATAGAAAATTATTCGTGGCATACTCTCGAGCGGGGAAACCATCCAGTTTGTTTGCGCTGGCTAACGATGAGCCCACTAAATATATCGTACACTCCATTGCACTAAGAGACTGATGTTTATTTTTCTGATTGTCATAATTTGTTAGAGAGATGTAACTTGAGATAAGTTGATTAAGATAATAAAATTACAATGTATTTAAAACATTAATGTTTAGTGTTTTGTTATTTTTCAGATCGCCATCGTTCAAAGCGCTCCATTCCTCTTTAAGTCATGTACTACACCCCCATATACTTAGAATAATTCAGTTATTTTTATTTGACCACCAAAATATTAACAAGAAATAATATGTATGGCAAAAAAACGTTTGCCGGGTCAGCTAGTAGATTTATAAAATAATATTCTTTGGATAAAAATGTCCTAGATGATTCGAGTAGAAAGCAACAAACTTTAATTCTGGCCACTTCCATCATTACGCACTCAATAGGAGAGGAAAATTGGATCGAATAGTTTTTAGTCGTAGCTTGATGGTCTCTGTATGATTGCAGATATTATTCTGCCTGTAGTCAAACATCTCTCAAATATCTGTTCGAAGGGCCTGAAAACGCTGGCAAGATTGTCAGATAAACTATTGTCTAGTGTAGCCAACGCTAAGGAATCCTCGCTGGTGATCCAATAATCATCACAGGTATGTGACTGCCCTTGGCATCTTTACGGATTTTTGGGTATTTAGAGATTAAGGTTTTACTTATGAATCTGCCTCAGCAAGAGAAATAAAAGGCTTAACACTCTTTAGCACACAAAGTTTATAATTGCAACGAAAAATGATAATCCCTTTACAATTTAATAGTTTTTACAGCGATCTCTCGCTAGAAAAAGAGAAAGATCAAAAAATAAATTAAAATTTTTGCTTACCAAATCAGTATTCTGACATGGTCGAGGACTGTGGCATTTTATAATCGGTAGGTGGCAGTTTGAAGAATTTGATTGGGTAAATGTAAGAAAATTATTTTTTGCCCGTAAAACCATCCAAAAAATTGAGGTAGGTTTGCCGGAAAGAAATTATCAGTCATAATATCTCGAGAGGAACATTATAATCCAAATCCTCAAGAGGGAAAGATCGGAGAACTGTGAAGACTTAAGAACCATAAGCCCGACAGCACAAGCGTCGAAGATACTGAATAGGATCATCTACAGGAGTATGGAATAATGAGCAGAAGAGTATATAGATGAGGATCAATTCCGATTCAGAAAAAGCAAAGGCACAAGGGAAGCAATATTGGCCTTAAGGTTGCTCGTGAAAAAGAGAATTGAAAAGAACAAGCCAACGTCCGTTGCGTTTCTGAGCTTAACACAGACATCACACAACGTGGATTGCAACGTGGACACAATGCTTGCAGTTATGAAAGAAATTGGAGTTATTTACAATGACAGGAGAATAATCCACGATATATACAGAACCAGGTAGTGGTGATATCAGTGTCTTGCTGTGAAGAAACAAGAACTAGTTAAGGATTGAGACAAGGCTGTGCTTCGTCACCCGCAAATTTCAAGATAGCACCGAGAAACCCATTAATGAAATCAAAGAAAAGGCCTCGGGAGTGAATATCCACTCAGAAAAAAATTTGCATTCTGAAAGAAGTCAAGATTAACATTCTAGAAGATGCATAGAAGATGTCAAAACATTAAAATAGGGAAGCAGCAACTGGAAGAATTGAAAGAATTCTGTTATTTTATAAGCTTTTATAGCATTTTCCGATGACATGGCCGTCATATCAGAGACAGAGGAGGATTTGACCAATACTCTGGTTAATATGGGTAGGAAATTGTGTGAATATTAGCTGAAAATAAACAAGAAGAAAACCAAGATGCAGCACAAGAGAAAATGTCAAGACTAGCATTAAAATAGGGAAGCAACAACTGGAAGAATTGAAAGAATTCTGTTATTTTATAAGCGGGACAACTAGCGAGGACGGGAGAAGCGAAAACAAAATAATCAGTAGAATAGGTTAAGCGAAGAGAGCATTCCACCAAAAGAGTGACCTGCTTACAGCTGGAAGTAAAGAAACAATTTATAAGAACCTGCATATGGAATAGACTTTTGTACGGAAGTGAAGCATGGGAAATGACAGTAGCGGAGAAAGGCCGTCAGGAAAGGCCTCGAAATATGGTGCTATAGAAGAATAATAATTATCAAATGAATCGACCGAGTTACTAACGAGGAAATCCAAAAAAGAATAGAGGAGAAGAGTATCCTCATGAAAACCTTAGTAAGAAGACGGAGCAACCTTATACGCCACATCTTGGCACAGTGAAGACAATCCTCGAAGGAGAATTGGCAATAACGGAAATGGAAGTCCTAGAATGAAATATATGGAACAGGTAAAGAATTATAAAAAAGAGAAGAAAGACGTAGGTGTGAAGAGATAAGTTAATAGAAGAATTGAGTGGAAAGCTACGTCGAACCAATCTTAGGATTGTTGACTAGTGATGACGATGAATAAGTAGTGACAGTGATAAATACCCATAAACCAACACTTATTTGACAGAGTTTAACCAAATTTCAGGGAAGACGAATCTCTGTCCTAAAACTAAAAATTTTATAAATATAATTTATTTTTAAAAGCTTTTAGTAAATATGTAATCAAAATTCATTTTTGTGTATACCTTTAGAAACTTGCCAAAATTTGTTTTTATTTTGAGCCCGTATTTCCCATCGAGTGGGAGTGAGCAAAGGCTATGATAGATATTTTTTCAATGCAGATTACTTCACATTCAAATGAAATTAATATTAAATATTCATTACGCCCAAAGCGTATTCATAAAAATATGGAGCATGATGGAAATGGATTCATAGTAATATAGTGATATAGTAAAGAATTTTGTGACCAGTTCATTGGCACCCGTTTCAAGCATTGATCAGGGCTTGGATCTTCATCACGAAAATTATGTTTAAATTTGCAATTTCTATTTTAATCTCAATAAATGAGGGCATTATCTCAAATATTCATTAATTAAAATAGTGGACTTGTATATACTTGCATTTTCATAAGTGATCACATGTCCTAAAATTTATTTTAAATCCAAAAATTGATACCATACCGCATTCATTAGCCACAAAGTTATCGAAATATAAGTCATTTGAGAATATATTTCATCTAACACCAGGTTAAAATGTAAGCGGTGAGGTACTACCAATTAGAAACACAATGCCACATGCGGTGCTCCTTTATAGACTATTCATATTTGTGATAAGAACTAGATTTCCCTCTTAGTAAAAGCAATATAAGTAAATTATTAAACTTCTCACTTGTCTCAATGATGAGATAAAAATGGGTCATCAAGTCATTGAAATTTTATATTAATGCATATTCCAATACATTTTGGCGTGGCTCCTAAAACTCCCAGACCGCTTTCGAATTTGGAGAGGCAGAAAAAGGACTAGAACAAAATTACTATCTACGATCTCATCATAGCATTGTCCGTTCCTGGATAAGTAATAACCTATTTAGTACATGCACGCAATACTGTCCCGGATATTTTACTATTCACGGTAAATAGGTGAGGTTTTGTTGATTTATTTGATTTTATTCATCATCACACCCAATAATCAAAATCAATTAGCATGTGCTAAATTATAATTTTCTAAGTAAATAATTGAGACCATTTAGGTATTAGGATCTTGAGATATTTTTTCTCCATTTATTGTATAATCTTCTTTCTGCTCGCCTAGTAATGTGATTTGTAAAAATCTTTGTGCGTATAATAAAGTCAAAAATCGTGTTAGTTTTATGTGAGCGATTTTGATGGTAATTGGTTTTATGGATTCGTCTCACCCCCTGGATAATAGAATAAACCAACAAAAATAGTAAAAGGTCACGAAAAAAAATTAATCTTGATCCAGGGGTTATGTTTTAAGGAGTAGGTTACACTGAATTTCACTCAATACACAGTAGTCACTCAAAATTAGATTATTTGTTTTGTTTTTACCAATTTAATGGCTGAACTTCGTAGCAATATTAGAAATATAATAATAGTTAAAACATAATAAAAATATCAAAATCATTTAATTTGAGGTAAGCCCAGCTCGAGTTGATTGTTCAACAAACATGTCACTACCGTGTGTGTAAACACATCTCCAAGCAATTGTTGACCATCGGTAAAAGCCATGCTCCTGTCTACGAATCGAGAGGTTTTATTTCATTTCCTGGGAAGTTTTACAGTTTCTGTTCATCGAAAGATGATGTCATCAACTTAGTTTTTCCGAATATGATTGATAGCCACAAAAATCACAAGTGGTAGAGTGAGCAAGATATTTTGGTAGCTAAGAACGAAAATATGGATCACAAACTTTGTTATTTTGAATCAAATCGTGAGAATAAGAAATCAATTTTATGAATAATAAACGAAGATGAAGTCACCTTCTATCCATATGAATATTTAAATTTCTCGGATTTGCCTGGCTTACCACCCCATAATTTACAGGAGAAGGTGGTCATGATGCTTATAAACCTAAACCAAACATAATCGTGTAACGTATCGCGTTTGGTGATTAAAGAAACTGATAATGAATGTGATCCATGATAATCAAAGGAAATTTTAAAGATGAGGAGTCTGAGGATTCTCATGATATCAACCGATATGCCCTTTTGAGTTAAAATGAATTCAATCTCCAGTTCTTGTTGCATGCCTGATGGCTACTAACAAATCACAAGGTGGGTGTTTGTGGTATGAATCTAGAAAACTCTTGAATTTATTATGGTTGAATATGTGAGGCATTTTCACATCACATAGCATTTGCCCCTCATAAAAAACAAAAACTGTTATATATCAGAAGGTACATAACTCAGAAAAATAAAGCCGAATATGCAGGATAGACGGGGGTGCGTTTACGCAGTGAACCTTCCGAACCGAGTTATAATTAGATCGCCGCAGTCATGACATATTAATGCAGCTCTTCAGAGGCTATTTTAACGGGAATCTGAGCATCTGTCAAACATAGGTCTAATACCCCATCTTGGGGCAAGTTGATGCTGCAAACTTGGACCTAAAACTTTGTAAGGTTAAAAAAAAAAAAAAACAGTTAGGACAACAGCTGAACATACATTTTTTACCATATTAACTGCTTTACAAGAGAACTATGTTTAAAATTTTGCAAGTTAAAAATAATTCTTCAATGAAAAAAATCCATATATACTTGCTCCGATGTACTCTATGTACATTCGGTAAAGAAAATATCCTTTTGACAAGCAATTTTAGTTTAATTTTTGTAGATTTATTGATTCTCTTATTTTATTGTAATACGTCGAAAATTATTAAAATCAGTGTAGCCGCTATTGATTTATAAATGGTGTAGCAAAACTCTTCGTTGATTAATAGGTGGCATGAAGTTCGCTGGGTTACCATGTAAACATAAAAAAACTTACAATTAGCAGGTTCCCAGAGAGTCACTAGCTAGCCCCTTCATTAATTTTCACGCCACTATTTGTTAATGAAATGTGCATGGCCAGTGAAAATCTTTTTATTTAGGTTGCCTAACGTTTTTTTCGTGCTCAGCCGAAAAAAATCTGCATCTGCAATCTGTGTGGTGAAACGATGATGTAAATTAACATTTTACCGCTAATATACTTTACCAGAATAATTTCTTTATCTGCAGTATTTTTATTGCAATATTAATATAAACTGATAGCCTTTCATGAATTAATTGAATATTCGTTAACAAAATGCAGAGAAAATTTTGGCTGATCTAATATCCTTTAAGCAAATTTCAAATCATTTTTGGCCTTAACAGCTTATTTTCTGAGAAATCTTTTCATTTTTTAGGTGAAAAATCAGGGGTGGATAACTACTTTTCTTGCAATTCTAGCCTGCGAGTGCTAGTGTAACCCCAAATTCTAGCCTGCACACCATGTAAATATAATCTAATGTATAGACTATAATTGGAAAAAATGGTGAAAGTAGCACTTCATGGCACTGCTACCGTCCCGTTTAATGTCTCATTCCTTTATAATGCAATAATAAGGAAAATATCCGTGTCCGATAGAATCGTTAATCCAATATCTTTTGCAATTAATGGTAATGTCCAGCAACTAGAGTATTATAGTGTTACCTTCACGGAGACAGGTGATTTCAAAGTTCTAAATACGCATATTTAAATCACAAAATATTTCATTTTACCCCATTTAAATAAGTTATATATCAGGGAAGCTTTATTTTGCATTTCAAGTAAACGTGCTCCAATTTTGAGATTGTTGTTGCACTGAAAATTACTTAGCGTTAGATATTGATGCTAACGAAACGTTCATACATTATCAGGTTACCGAAGGAAGATAGTAAATCAGATTGGTCCAGAAATTAGAAAATGTAGAACCATTTTTATTTTGAACAAAACGCATAATGTTTTTTTCCATAAAACATTAGGAAATTCAATTTAACATCGCTGAAGCGATGTGAGTTTTGCAATTTCCTAAAGCTTAACTACTTCAGAATTTTAAATAAAAGTCTTTGAAAAATAATGCGACAGTAAATGGCGTTTAAAGTCGAACATTTTTGCCGTGTATGTGTTATTGGAGCAAACTTTGTAGCTCTTTGAATGGTGAAATATCGCGCGTTTCTGCTCATCACGTTCAAATACCAATTTTATACAAATATACAAATAAGATATTCTCAGTTATTGGTACGTATGCTGGAATGAAAAAAACGCTCTAGACCATCAATACACTCCTCACTCCGCGCTGCGATGCGATGGGTGCTTAGGACCTTGGCGCCACCGCAGCAGCACGCCGCGGTGACGGTTACGCTCGAACGGTAGCTAAAACATTCCATCAAAAAAGTATCTCTTAATTTTTCAGCTGCATTTAGGTGTCATATGAATTTTTTATGGTTATTATTATATAAAAGAGAAAAATGGCGTTCTCTATCACAAGTTTGCAGAAATCTTTAATTTAATATGAATAATTTTAATAGAACGTCTCATTTTTATCCAATATTCAGCTCTATCGTATGAATTGTTAAATAAGTTCGCTGAACACTTTTTAACATAATTAAATATTATTTCCAATGCCAAAAGCTAATAGCAATTATAATATATGGATCACATTTCAAATTTTTAGATTCGATGGCAGTGAATTTTTCTACACACAGAGATTTACCTCAGGAATAACGATTTGAAATTTCAAAGTTGAAAATCCCGCAATGATCTACTTCACGTTAAATATTTGATTTTTTTATTTTAAAACGTTCAAACTTTTAATCACCTTGGCAAGACTTAAGGAACATTTAATGATGCTCTTTCTCCTCAAGCAAACGATAGGAATTAGGGTCTGAAAGTTAAAATAAGTCAAACACTCGCATGGATTTTACTGAGTTTAAAATTACATTTTTATTTATGTTCTAACCCGTAATGGCTCGCACCCCAAAACTTTACGAAACTGGCGTCGGGTCATTGTGAACGAGTTGAGTTCATTGCTATTTACAAACATTTTTGTCAATACATTGCTGTTATTTTACTATTACTTACTAATTAAGCTTTTCAAATAAGGTTCATACATTTTCATTATTAAGGTTGCAGTTAGGTGCGCATTGATCATTGAATAAACTATGGCCGATATATAGAAAACGGTACCAATACTTCATGTTTCATATAAAAAGGAGGAAATGTATTGAGCTTTACAATATTTGGAGAAACCAGCCAGTTATATAAAACAGACTAATGTGAGAATAAAGCGTCGGGTCAAAGGCGGAAAAATCTGATACGCTCACGGTAGCGTTGGGTAAAAAAATGGGATGCAGCGAAACAAAGCAATATGTTGAAAATCCAACTTAAGGTACTCAGCGGTAGAATAGCAAGAAAATTCAGTCGCGTCAACATGACCCGACCCGACCATTTAAGGTTAAATACAATTTTTTCAGATAATCATAGTCGTTAAAAATACTGTAACTAATACTTTCATACAATAGAATAGTTAAACAGACATCGTGAAAGGATGACGATACCAACATACCTTATATGGCCGTAAATTTCGTAGATATAATAATTAAATAAGTATAATGAATGTGAAAATTCTAATACCAATCAATGAAGGCATTTCATTAATTAGGGATATGCGAGTAGCATTTTTTGATTTCGAGTCGAGTTGAAAATTACTCGCGAGTATCGAGTCGGGCAGAGTATGATAATTTCTGAACCAGGCAATACAGCAATGCATACTACAATACACTCTACTCCAATTTTCTATTCTAAATGTCTAGCTTAATGTAAGAAGGAAAATATAATGAGGATCGTTGATGGTTATTCTCAGAAGCAGGAGATGAATGAAAATTAATGTGTTCAATGGTTCCATAGCCACAATTGGAATTAATTAACCCCGAGTAATATGACGACCATTTAAGTCATATATGTATCCAAAGGGAGAGTCCTGACTATAGTCATTTTCACAGCTATAATAAAGATTACGTACTACGTATATGAATCATGTAATATTTGGCCCTTTCGAATTCTCAAGCAGAAAATCCAATTTGGTTTTGACGTCGCCATGTTACGATATTACTTGCCTGCAAAAAATTGCCTTTTACTAAACACCTGTGTGGCTCGGCATGCACTTTCCAACCAAAATTGCAAGATTTTAGGACCATTGGAATTTTTATTAAAAATTATATCAACGATTTTTATGGATCTTGAATCTTCATGGAATTCGAGTGGGCGAAGCGAACGAAATATAGAACTTAGCTTTAGGTTTGTAGATCCAAAAAAATGCATACTTCTGACGTCGTTTAATCAACCTCAAAAATTCTTGTTTTTTTAAGTTCAAGAGAGAAACTAGACGTAACAAATGAATATCACATCGGACGGACGCAGTAATAAAAAAGGCTAAAAGATGCCTTGTGATGTTAAAAGTCCCCTTTCCGCGGGACTTACCTCGGCGAAGGTGGAAAGGGAAAGATGGTATCGGTTGTTGCCTTTCACGGAAACAGTTCATTTTTATCTCTCTAAAGCATGATGAGTAAATCTCTTCACTCTACTTCAATAACCGACCCATATTCCTTATGCGTGGGATGGTTCCGAAAAATATGCAATCCTTAGTATTTTCAATCGAGTAATGCGTTAAATGGTCAATTCGATCTATACATAATTAATATCAACATCCTCAGTTTAGTGTTTTAGGTCAATGAAGACGATATTCCGTACTTTAAATAACGATTTTCAAGAATAATTTTTTTTTAAGTTGGAAAATCGGCCTTACTTACCGAGCCTGAGGGCCCCGCGGCGTTTAGCTCAGCCTTGACGCATGATTGAAAAATCGCTCTCATATCCTTCGTCCCGAACGTTTTTTTTCCAAAATTTCTACATAGTTCTCTTTGTAGAATCTCCTTTATAAAGTAGTTCAAATTTTTTGAGTAATATTTTTCGTAAACGAAAGATAATGTCTTCTTTATGTCAAATTTCACGTGAAAAACGGGTCGGCCATTTTGCCTTGTAAAATCAGACAGATGCGAGCCAAAATCTTCAAAAGTCATTGAAAGTATAGACAAAGCACCAGGTCAATGAAATATTAGTTCTTCATTCCATAAAAATCATACCAACGCAACACCATCTGGATAAATTCAAAGTTTTTCGAGAGGAAACGAAATCGCGCTTGGTTTTGAAAAGTTGGACATGTTTGGGAAACTAAATGGTCGTGTTTATGTTTAATGGCTTATAAATCTATATCTGGTAATTATTTAAGAGTATTTACGCTAATTTTTAAGTCCCTATCCCCACAAAGGTTATTTCGGACTTTATTCCAGCTTTTTCCGATTTCGGACCAGTGTGCGCCGGATTGGAAGACAATCGGCCACCGCGGCTGACGTAGGTAGAGGTATTCGGAGCCCTCGTCGACAACTATAGTGTATATAGCAAGCTGAAACTACCAGGCCAAGGCATTAGAACCACTTATCGGCTTTAAAAACTGTATTATTACATGAGTTTCATGATAGCCCTTCCTTTCGGCAGATTGCTGGGCCTACTAGCCTCGAAAGCTGTGTAACCGTAACTACTCGACTCGAAACGACATTCGTAATGCCACTCGAAACGCTCTTTATTGAGTACCTACTTGCATATGCATACTATAAATTATAAACTTCTGATGTAGAGCTACAAATAGGCTTTATACAACATTATTTGGAAAATTTATTTCATTGATCAATCAAAGATGAAACTATTCAATGCTCAAATGGTGAATAAACATTTAATTATTAAATTTTTTTGTTTTTTTGCAGCACATTCAAGCACTCTGAAATTCCTTGTTTTTTAAGAAAATCTTATGATATTGATTTAGTTACTAAAATCAATGTAAGTGAGATGTATCGAATTAAAAATTGAATTCTTTCTAGAATGTTGGTTATCTTATATGAGCAAATTTTCACGATAAGGAAGTTAGATCACGTTATGAGTCATCGTGGAACAATAGTGCAATTTTTGAAATCGATCACCTCTCACTTCTTGGGGGAAAATTATCTCTCCGTTTTCCTGGGAGAAGGAAATCGAGAATTTAATCACAATTCTGCCAATTCATGTAAGAACATGAGGATAACAATTTATGGCATCTAATGAAACATGCCTAAATTAATTCTGATGATGTATCTATGACGTCTGCATGAACATTTGAGGTAGGTATTTACCAAGGTAACATGAATTAATTATTGGAAATAATAGAATCCGTACGCATATTTTTAGAATTGTAATTAATTTTATTACTTTGATTTTTTCCATAATATTGTCCCTTAGGCAACGTCTCAACTCTTATCTTTCACGCAACTCCATTAAATCCATCTGTTCAAGTGACCAGTACCCGGGTAAATATACAATTTATCTGAAATTCAATGGATCTATCAATGGATCTTCAATCACCATTAATCCTCGTTTAAAATTATCACTGATACTCAACTGATCTTTGGAAAAAACACCAATCTAACTGCCTTAACAATTCATCTAGTTTCTTATTGTCAGCATCACACCACTGGCTAAAATTCCTACTGATAAAAACTGGCTAAAATGGTAACTGATAGGGTAAAATAAATCTTTCAAAGCCAAGCAAAAAATCAGAAAAATTTTGTGAGCAGAGTTTATAATCGTGAAAAGACATGAAAGTACAACATGAAAAATATTTTAAATAAGCGTTATGACAACTTAATTTTAACATTATGCATTAAAAAGTAAAAACATTAGGTTCAAACGATTTTGAATGGCTTAAAAAACTCTAATTGGCTCCGGTTGAATAGGCCAGGCGCGACGGCTAAGAAAAAGGTCGAGAGCAAGCAAGCATAGATTATGCAGGCTCACTTCCTTAGCGGGAGCGAATTAATATACGTTGCATTGCATTAATAACGCGTAAGGATAAGTTTTCTTCTTCCTCCGAAGCATCCTGATTTCAATTTAGTGTAGATTTTCTCTTTCCTGAAAGTTTTTCTGCTAATAGGAGTGTTCAAATGTAAATATTCACAAAGTTCACAACTTTAGTTTTGCAATTTAAAAAATGTTCTTCAGGTGAAATGGGAGGATAAACTTATGTAAAGGATTAAAAATGGAGATTTTCCAGGCTACAGTTTATTAATGAAAGTGAAAATACCCTTTTAACTCAATGATTCAATGAACTGATTTGTAGAAGCCCGAGGATAATTAGCCAATCTCTTTTAAAGATTAATGAAGCACCCCTTTGGAATTAAATAAGCATGTATTAAACACATAGGTTTTTCTAATAAGGATGATTAGGTGTAAAACATTATTCACGAATATATTTCGTTTTATATAAAAGACGGCTCAGGGCAGATAAAAAATACTGTAAAGGAAGCTTCCATATGCAACAGGGAATACGACCAAAAACTGAATGCTCCATGGTCACGACGAATAACAACAGGACGCAGGTGTATTCCATTAGCTGTGTTCTATTACCTGTCGCGTCAAGTCATCGCGAAAAAATGTTTAAATGAGTTTTTTGAGCCAATATATTCAAGTAGAAAAGAATTTCGAGTCGATATGGCGAAATAAAAGCTTAACAGTAGATGCAAGGAGGATATAGACATGCAATAATGCAGTATCCTACAGTTGCTAATGTTGCCTTATTTTCTCAGTAAAGTCAATCGCAATTAATCATTAAGGATTATATTTTCTATTGTATCATGACAAAATTGATAAACACAAATCATAGTCAACCAACTAGGTTAGCGATTCTCAACTCCTGTTACAATAGATTGCGGCGGTTATAAATTCCGTAAATTAAGGGAAATGATACTTTCCTTGAGATCATGAGATGTGAAGTATATAATAATGGTTTCGCAATTCTTTGAAAAATGTTAACTGAAATCTTACCTTCACCCTTCCTCTATGCACATATTAGTTGCAAATTGATATTTTCCTATTTTCTTCTTTCAATTGAATGCTGAGAAATGAAATAAATCATCACAGGTAGAGAAGAAAATGGCGAGAAAATACCTCATACAAAGGCCAATTAAAGTAGCTTGCTCGCAGCAAAACATTCATGGCGTTCTACGGCACTGAAAATTGCAGAAATTATGACAGTTTAACTTAGTCCTCAATTTATGTCTTGGTTCTACTACTGAGGGTTCCGTCATGCATCATATAGCATTTTTCCCCTACACTGATGAAGATAATAAGGGATCGTGGTAGCTTAATAAGTAGAGGACTTGCGTGTATACGCTCTATATTTAGCTATCCAAAACACTGTTGTTGGTTGAGTTGAAACACTGTGTGAGAGAATACAATATGACCAATACTAAAAATATTGAGAAGGTGAAAGGGATTCATTTAGAAAGACAAATGACCCATGCTGGATAAGTAACATGGAGGCAATACTTTATCACTTAAAATAAAGAATGAGCTCGTTGGAACTAGCATGAGCATCTTTTTCCGCGAAATTGAAGCAGAAATTATGATAGCGGTGGTAAATTATTGGTAGAAACATTCGAAATATGGAAACTACATCGACGGAGAGAGAAATTCGAAAGTCCTTGGAAAAGTAGGAGAACACAAGTCTTCATCTAAAATCTAATAAAGAAAATGGAATAAAATAAATCTCTGCATCTGGAGACATTGAGATATAATTAAAGATTCAAAAGGGAAAACGAATGGCAGGAACGCCAAAAGGATTTTTATAGCTATATTATGTGAACAAGTAGTGAAGGATAAAAAGGGATCTGAATTTGCAGGAAAAATAATAGCCGATAGAAAACTTGGAGAAAAACATGATTCAAAGCAATGCCTTCAACTTTGCCCAGGAAAAAGAGGGTTCTAAGACTATGCACTTTCGTAACCTTTTAATCTAAAAAGAAGAGATATCGACGCGTGATAGTGATAAGTCCAGGGTAGTTTGCTACCTAAAAGAGTGAGTTGTGGTCGTGTCATACTCAGGGTATGAAATCAGAGAAACCTTATTTTTCCAAATAAAAGTAATATTTAGCAGGTTATTTTGAAAAGTTTGATATCTAACGATAAACTAAATTATTTCCATTTGTGACAGAATTATATTTATAATAAACTGCTTAAAAATTTAACCAGCAAAGGTTAAGAAAAATTTAAAGATCAATGAATTATAGCCACTGTCCTGCGTGTATTGATAGTGCAGTGCATACATATTTTATTAGGGCGCGGCAAAATTCCGCACATAAATAAATTTACGATAATAATTTATTACCTCCAAAAAATACTTGTTGCATAAACTTTTGGCAGCAAAGAAGAGGGAGCTCTAGGTGATTTCCTTGTTCATAAGACCAGAATATAGAAGAAACACGCACATGGAGTAGCAGTAGAGCTCCACCTCCTCCTTTCACCGGAATCCCTTTCCTTAATCACGACTTCCTTAAAATCCAATGCCACCAGATGACCGTTTCTTTTCCCTTCCTCCTCCCAAAAGCCACCATTAGCGCACACAATTTTCTTTCCTTAGCTATTTGCCTGACGCATTTGATAGTAACTTACAACTGTCCCTTAATATTTGTCTCCTACCACGCATAGCACAGTGCATACATAATTCTCCTTTGGTTTCCGTCCACTTCAAATCGCAATTATCTGTCAAGTCCTTTTGTACCCTACTAAATATGGTGATATTGTCTTGTGAAAGATTACGTATCTGTATTCTTCCGTTTTTAGTTTAAAGCAACTAATTTTTATTTGCATGAAGCTACTACACCCCTAGTATTTTCCGCTCTTCAGCGTTTTTTAGCAGAAAAAATCGAGTTGTAGAATTTTTTTCTCAATTCTAGGGCCAGGCTGCATGAACAATACAATTAAATGCTAATGCTAAAATGGGCGTGAGAGGACATATGGGCTTCTACCTTTGAGGTAACTTTTTTAAATTTTACTGAATAAAATTGCCTTTATTAAAGCTTGACAAGATTTTCACGCTAATTATTATATAATATTCCCCAAAATTGGTATACTATAATTTTTCCCATATGAATTGCCGTATAGGAGTTACAGAGGATTTAAAACAGGAAACTTTAGGAGCCTCTTATTTCAATGGCATAAAGTCAGTGTTAAATTATCTTAAAATTTACTGCAAAATTCTTTTTCTTTCAAATAAAATATCTACCGCAAATGGTCATTGGATTGAATGTTATAGTTCCCGCTTGGATTCACATTTTCCCCTAAAGAGATGTCCTACTTTGTTCTCCCAAACTTTTTCTTTGAATTTACGGTAACTTTCAGAAGTGAAGGTGGCATATGCAATTCGTCAAACACCATAAGAAAGCGTGTCAACTCACACCTAACACCATAGTTCCAAGGCTGAAATGCGAAATGTGAGCATGTGATATTTGATGAATACAAAATGCCAAAAATTTGAGCGGACTACCCAGAGGTAAGCCTTAAGGGAGTTGCTTGAAGTGCTGCTGAAGTGAGAAACTTCAACATCGGAAAAAATTCTCCTTCTCCAGGAATCTTGCCGGCGTACACAAAAATCTCGCCAAGTAACCACTCAAGATTGGCTTTTTCAGCAAGTGTAGCATTCCCTGTTATTTAAAAGTTCATTTGATTATAAAAATATAAAAGCTGATTTAATATACGAATCCCAACCTTATCCCTGTAAAATTTGTGCATCGCTTTCTATTCTCTCATAGCAGTTGCATACGAACCGTGCCACTTTCGATACACTCTTTTAATTCAATAATAAAACCTTTCTGCGCAAAATCCCCCTGCCTTACCGCATGCTCAAGGCGTAATCCTACGAGAGTTAAGCAGCACCTCTCTTCTGCGAACAAATGCAAAAAATTCTCACAGCACCCTTGGCATATCCTAGCTTCTTCGGGGCTCAGACGCAAAGTTTTCTTGAGCCTAAGTGTTTCCCTCAACAGTATTATGGTTATCATTATTCCTTGAGATTTGACTTCATCTGGAACCTTCATATTATCTTCTTCTAAAACATGCATGTATACTTACGTTCTACAGAAGAACTTTACTGCAGTGCGTTCGATGAAACTCTTGCCTCGAAGCATGAAAATGGTGGGTTTCAAAGTAAGAGTAATTCGTTACTGATTTAATAAGTCAACGAGTTAATTTAATAAGTCAACAACTGACCTTAAAAAAACTCAAAAATGCAAACATTTTAAGTTTTTTTTTACAGCCATGTTATAAAGATTCTACTTTAAACGTATCAAGGACATACACTCACGCTCGCTATTAATCAGTTCTCTTCACACACGCAATCTTTCCAGCCGAAAGACAGATGGTGACGTACACTACGAAATTAGCGCTATCTAAGATATTGCTAAGAACTCCCACATTTTAAAAGCCATTTCCCATCTTTCATATGAATTTTTGCAGTTTTATTAAAAATTATTTACAATATCCTACTACCGCAAATAATACTTCCTTCATCTTGACAAATTAGCTGCTAATATATACCCTCCACATTCTGCCGCATATATTTCCCTTTATAGAAGGGTTATATTAATTTTACTGCCATCGAAATCGGTGTGTGGGCTACCCTTAAGGTAATTTATCTTTAAAAAATAAATTCACAGTTCCCCTTCCACTAGGTATTCGGGTAGAGGGGAGAAATCTAAAGTAAATTTCTCAATAATCAGGTGACTTACCAATAGACATTTCAATCGTCTTAAACTGTTTGTGTGCTAATTGCGTTCAAACGATCTAAAATTTCTCAAAACATACGGCTATGGAATTTTCTTTTTGAGTTACAAAGATATGATGGCGCATAAAAATTGATATTTTTTAATTTTTATATTCCCTCTTATTTTTTTTAGAAAGATGTAATATTCATTATCTCTTTCTTGCATGGTAAGTGAAATATAAAGCGTCCGAAATCGGCCCTAGGTCCATGGCCCGAAACAAAGGTACACAGGAGCGATTCAGAACACACTATGTGAGTGGTGTAAAATGAACTTTTTGAAATGTAAAAGACAAAACGACCACTAAAGAGATCGTTTAAGGGATACTGCTAGTATTCTAATGACACCATCATTCCAGCCGGTAATTTTATTGGAGCCATCTCTGCCAACGATACGGCGATGAATTTAGCATTACTTTCATCGAGGATGCTAGATGAAAATCCTTAAGTTTTTCATGAATGAATAATGGTATTTAGTGTTGTAGGTTTCCCCATAAGAGGAAATGATAACATATACAACTATTTCAGATCAAGCAACAAGAAAAGAACACCTGTCATAATTTGCATGACACCGAATAGAAAAAAACATATATCCAAACCAATGATACCCCAAGTTAATAGTGTGGATATGCAGAAACGAAAAGAGAGAAAAAGAAAAATTAGTCAAAAACTTTCCAGATAATTTGTGATAGCATTCCATAAAATAAATAAATTTACCGAGGTATGTTCTCTCTGAGGCAATAATAAATATATTTTATTTAAAAACGGATCGAGAAGAGGTATGTTTTATAGATGTATTTACAAAGTGAAAGATATCCTCCTCATTTGGATCCCTCTAACTTTTTTGCACATTGTTCCACTTACAAGAGCGTTAACTGCACCCCCATCGAAGTACGGGAGTGTAGGATTGAAGTTACCCCTGTAATTACTCATTAGCTCACCAGCATAGAACATGAGATTTCGAGCATCTTATTTTGAGCTTGGGAATAGCATGTCATGTTTTTGCTTCTGATATCAAGCCCATGTCGTAGATAACACTAGAGACGAGAGCTACTATTGCTTTTCCTGATACGCTTTATCTGTCACTAAATAGAGCACAAGTACTCTTCTCATTCGAGTTTCAAAGAGCAATGTGAGTCCTAATCTTAAAAAGTGGTCTCCGTACTTTCAGTTATGGTAACCGTCTCGTCTGTTTCAGGATCTCAGGTAGTGTTGGCCGTAGTTTCAGAAAACCTACCACTCCCTCTTTTTTCTATGCCAGCCTCTTCTGACACTACTCACTATTTACTACTATTCCTATCATGCCAATTCTATTATGTCACAAGGAAATTGCTCTCTGCCATAGGAATTACTCGTTTGACAGGACAAAAACAACCGATTTTAACCGATAGATAGCAAGAAAATTCATAAATGAAAAGGAGACTTCGTTGACTTCAACTGATTTATTTCGTCCGTATGACATGTTTCGAACCATATAGTACGGACTATGGTTCTATGGTACCTCTATGGTTCGAAACATGACGTATATAGACAAGTTTTTTAACAGCCAGAAATACATTTTTTATCTCTTTTTAAATTTTGCCATTATTTGTCTCTGCTAAAAATTTTGCGTAAGTAGGTTTTTATACTTATCGAGACGCATTCTATGATTTCAGGGTGAGAGAGCTTAGGGGTCAATGCGAATGGTCTCTGAATTGTCAACAACTGCATAAGCTTCTACTGATAATCTGACTTCCAGGCATATCTTTTATACTTATCCCAGTATTCTCCCCATAGTTACTAAACATGAGTTAAATTAAGTGATAATTATAAGAGTAGAATCTTTTGCAATACTTTCACTGCCTAAACGTACCAAAAGGCTCTCCTCACTTGAGTGAAGTAACGATCGTAATATGATTCCTTTTGCCGAAACAATGCATATCGTATGTATCTTCGGAGCGAAGACAACATTTCATCCTTTCTGCCAACTGTTACAAAGTAAGAGCTGCATTATCGGTGCAGCTAATAGTACCAACAGGAATACCCAAATATTCTATTGTTGTTAACACACTTCACACGAGGAAAGTAGGAAAAGAGGCTATATTTCGATTTTTGCCCTGTAAAATAATTCACTTCATTTTAAAAATACCGAAAATGGTCGACTTTACGCACGATTTTTCAAAATTTCAATCGAGACGTGCTCGAGGAAAATATCTTCCGATTTCAAAATAATTTCTTTTTTGTAATCAGGGAGTGATAAATTTTCCACGCTAATGCTGTATTGACATTTATACTGTTTCACAAGCTTTCTTAACAAGCTTTGCTATTCCTTTTTCATAGGACGTTGCCACCAATGACTTCCAATGAATTCTGCCTTCGTTCATCGGCCGTTATAAAACACTTCCCTTCTAACTACATCTTCATTTCAGCGTAAAGATGGAATTCACACGGCACTAGGTTGGTATAGTACGGCGGGTAAGAGAAAATCTCCCATTGAAATCGCTCAGTCGGGCTGCATCCGCGCTGATATGTCGGGCGTTGTCATGTATCAGAGCACTTCCAAAGTCAGCTTATCTGTTCTTCAGCTTTGATTGGTAATGGACATAATTTTTCACACTGAGCAGCTGCATTAACGTTGAAATTATCTTTAATCTAAATAAAGGTCAAGACAAGGCAGTGCTGAAGATATTCGGCGAGTTTTCTGGCTGTGGCTCCTCAATGAACACTTGGAAGGAGAATCAATTGAGGCAGTGCAACTTAAGATTAATACGATTGCCATTGACCTTAAGTAACAATTTACGGTCAGAAATGACTTGAGCGTGTGGTGTGGAAGACGCGCAGTCGCCCTATCCGCGCAATACCTGCGCGGTGCTAGTATGCTGCTTTTGCTGAACGATTTTTTGCTGTTGAAAAAAAACCGCCCCCGCACTTCCCGTATTTCAGATATGGTGAATGTTTGCAGTTTATATTTTTCCGATTCGTTTTTTTTTATAAATCCAGCCTAACTTCCACAAAGAAGAAAAAGTTCCCATAAAGTTTTGCTACCTCCCAATGTTGATTATATTTTACAATTCTATTTTTTCCGTACGCTGTAGCCATTGAAGTTGACCACTATAAATAAGAATTTAAAGTGTCTTCCTGTTTCTCCACTAGTAGTCACCATGATTGGCTTTCTTTTTGTCATCACACATTGAGTGCTAAATTTTTTTATCCACTAATCTTTTCACACATACATTTTTCTTCTCCATCACATCCTTTTTAATCTATTTTATATATAATATTCGAAGTTTACCTTTCCTGTTCTTACAGTCCACTTTTTCTTAGACGATAGTACATATCAAGCCATCATACCTCAAGTATATGGTCGATTAACTTGCCCATCCTTTTTATTTAAGTTTTCATTAGGCTACACTTCTATCCTATTCCTCATTGCTTACTAACTTGCTCTATTTGAATTTCATCATCCTATTTCATCAATCATCCTATTTCATCACCACATTTCCAATGACTCTACCCTTAATTTCTTCGCTCCAGCTATTGTCCATGTGTCACTTCAGGAGAGAAGCATGCTCCAAATGTAAGCACTGTTAAAATATTTCATTTATTTCCTAATTTTAGGTTTCCCGCTATAACTAGATCTCTCTTTTGGTGGAATTCTCTCTGCCTGGGATATTCTAACCATATTTACTTTAATCTGAGTAAGCTAAATACATTACTCGTCTGTTAATACACGTCTTAACTCCTTCTAGTTATTAATTATTTCTTGAAATTTCCTTACAATAGAACTTAAAATTTCTTCATGGCACTTGAAATTGCTTCAGCATACCTTCATCTCTCGTTTCCATTTTTTATATGCTTAGTAGCTACTAAACTATTTTTGTGTTTTTATAGTTAGCTGCATTCCATTTCTCTGCTGCGTTTGTATCATCATGTTTAAATTAGACGCGGATCCTTTCCCTTTATATAGCTCCTATTATTAACTGTTAGAAGAATGTACTACCCTCAGCTGTCTAGTGTGACATTAATCTTAGGGTTTATTCTTATCAATCGCGACGGGACTCAGATTGGAGCTGATGTTCTGCGGCAAAAATTTCCTGATATCTACTTCGACGGACCACCCAAAAATCCGGCTAAAATAGCGTTTGGCAGGGGGGATTAGGACTCCAGCCGTCAACATATAAAAAGGGAATGCACAAACAAAATTACGACTAGCAATCATTAGAGTCCTTCATAGTTCGAAGGGAAAAAATCCCATTTATACGTATCCGTTTGACAAAATATCTTTCTTAATTTCTCGCTTTCTACAGACCCTGAAATACAGTGGGTCTCTAACTTGATGCTCTTCATTTCGCTCCGAAAGATATGAACTCAATTGCTCGAGCAATTTAAGACTAGCGCGCCTCCTCCGTGTCTCTAGTGGCTCCCAGCCTAATTTTTTTAACATCTGGATAACGGTGTCTTTACGCCCAAAGCAGTTTTTGACCAATCACGCAGCATTCATTTGTTTTTTTTATTTAATCATTAAAAACAGCCAAAACGGCATTTACAATGAATAGACAAATTAAAATATGCAGCTTTAACAAATACAAAGTATAAAGAGAACTATAAAGGATATAAAAAAAGAAAATAAAGGGATGGCTTTTCGCTGCTGCCTCTTGAATGATCAGATGTGCATGGAAAGATCCAGGGAATGGTGAGTAGTCGAAATGGTATTGGAAGAAGTAGGGAGTCTGTAAAAAAGTTATCTCTGAGAGAGAGAAAGACGGAATTTAGGTTGGTGTAGTAGGTGGTTATTACGGAAGGAGCGGGTGGGAATGTGGAATGAAAAGAAAGGCAGTATTTCTGATTCAGTATTTGGATCACGAATCAAGCCTTTTACCGGAGCCCTTGAGTTCACTGTATATTCAAAGTGTGGTTGGACGAGTACCATTATTTACTTTCTCATCCGAAAATCTTTACACAGTACGCTTGACGATTCCTAGTTTCTTCAGGGCTCTGCCGCAAATATTCCTTATAGGAATTCACCGCGAGAGGCTCGAATGTATCGCAACTCCCAATTACTTCACTTCGTCTGTTATTTTTATGCCAATACCATCCATATCATAGGTATGGTTTTTTCTAGACGAACTCCGCAAAAAAGTACCGCCGTGAATTTGCTCAGATTAAGCTCGAGTCCCCACTCTTGGTTCCACAGATGAACATTGTTTAAATCCGATGTTAGAATTTCAATGTTATGGTGGTCCTAAATGCACGAAAGATGACAGCGTCGTCGGAAAATAAACGCATTTTACTGCTACTTCGGGAGCAGAGATCATAAATATATATAGAGAAAATAAGTGGAACGGTTACGCTTCCTTGTGGGACACCTGATGGTACTTCAACTTTATCAGAGTCAATTCCCTCAGGGACTACTTTTCTTTACGACCACTTAGAAATTCACTAAATTTAATAACAGTTTAGATAAAACATTAAACCAAATTCGACATGGCCAATGGTACATGGCCTTTAACAGATTTTTATAACAGCATTAGGTATTCGTGTTAAATATATTTTTATATGATGAAAAGGGATAAAATGAGCTCTTTCCACTTTCAAGTTTTTTGTCATAGTAGGGGTTATAACGTATTTATGAATATTATTCAAAACTTACCGAAATTATGATAAAAATATGTTGAGGTGCAAGTTAAAAAATAAAACATAATTTTATGCAAATCGCACTTTCAATACCAGGAAAAACATCTGAAACATGGAAAAAATTATTTTTGCCTTATATTCTTTTCGGAATATTATCCACCCGTTCTTTACCGCTGCCAACGTTTTGATGAAATCATTTTCCGTCGTTATCAGGGATTCCAGAAGAATTAACTGCCACTATTCGCCCATTAAAAGTGAAGGCCTTTGTTTAGGCAGCTTAATCAGTGAGCCTCAGAAGTTTCTTCCTTGTGTTAATCATGCATTGTAATTAATGACACTACTTTTCTTTGAATAGTGTATTTTATGTAGCTAATTATTAAATTTTGAACGATATGTGCCTTAATTTATGCTCATGTAAAGGAAGATATAGTAAACCATATTTCTCCCGCCAGCAGCGGGCTTTGCAGCCGAGGTAAGGAGTTTCATCCCATGAATTATTGTGCAGATTAAATTAGAGAATCATATTTGAAGCCTAATAAATATTGGAGGTGACACACGCATAAGTTTTTTTTCAAACGACATTAGGATATGGCCGTAAATTTTTACGTGATCAACTATAGAATTCATAGTAAAGGAGAATGGTAAGATACAATTTAGTAAAAATTCGTAAAAATTATATCTGCCAATAACGAATTTTTATCAGGGATAGCAATTTTATTTCTTATAACTTCGTGAGAATTACCTAGATTATCCTCAATGAAACCTCAGATGTATAATTTCATGAGCAAATTTTCTTTCTGTTATTTCAAGCCTATAATTTTTTGGCAAAACATTTGTCTGACAAATACTTGATAGATGTTTTCAATTTTTTAGCCGAATTAAAGATGTGTTCAATACGGAAGAACTGGAGATGTTACGTATATACTACTATGCAAAATGCTCGATCTTTTTGTGATTTCCGTACCACTATTGCACATTTATGCATATGTTTCACTAATTTCTTAACGAATTTGTCCCTATAATGACCTTACTTATAGGCAATCGTAGGCAAAGCTTTTTACATCAAGGAAAACTTCTGCTAGATTTTAAAATCTTTAATGCTGCTGTGGTTTCATGAACGAACGTTATGTAGCACTCCACGTTGTGGTTGATTAAAAATTTGTTATTCACAATGGTTGTGTTATCCATAAGTAAAAAAGCAATAAGTAGCTACCTTAAGCATTATTTCCAATGCTCAATTCACTAAACAGCAAATAATGCACAATATCTCTCGAATAAAATCAAACAAACTATTATAGCTAAATAGGCCGGCGTATTAATGGTTAAAATGATACTTTCTAATCTAAGCTATTTCTAATCAAAATTTTGCTAATTTATATTCAAGATATCATTGATCCTATTTCCTAGCAGAAAGTAATATCAAGAAAAATATTGCCGGCTAAAACAGCTATGAAGCATGCTTGCAGCATGATACCCAAATTTTCTTGGCAAAACCATGTATTCTAGACATTCACTAATTTTTATGACAATCTAATTGGTAGCAGCTCGATAGAAAAAAAAGAAACAAAAAGGTAGAACGAGTTAAAAATATGTATTAAATTATTAATTTGTTTCGCTTTCAAATAGGTTGATTACTTTTTTAACTGCTATTTAATTAAATGCACTCTTACATATTATGGTTACGGGTAGTTAGCTCTCGCAATCCGTAAATAGGTTGAAACTTATAGCTAAATGGAAGCATGTATTACCTTCTAGTGACAAGGAATGTTTAAGTTTTGACATAGGTATAAAAATAGGAACAAACTATAAGCAACTTACAATGTTAATCAAAGGTCAGTGGTCATAGTATTTAATTGTCGTCGCGCGTAAAAAAAGCTTAAATATTTATTAGGGTCGATAGTTAGATATGGAAATTACATGTCAGTACATAGTTGGAGAACTCTTAAGGAAAGATTTTGCTGTTGTAGATTGTTGAACACCTCCCCACTATATCTATAACTGAAAAATAGTCCACAGCCGTCGTCCACAACGAAAACATGTTGCAGTTAACCGAGTAGTCCATTTACCTGCAAAGAAAGAAAATAGAAAGAATCAGTAAATTTCATCGGAGTAGCCATAGTTCAATAGGTGGTATGCTAAAACGACACAATAAGTACAGCGTTTAAAGTAATTTTAAATGAAAATTTAATGAAATAAACGCAGAATCGCTCAGTCACCTGCATAAAAAATTGACTCAGTCAGTAATACATACCTACGTTCCAACTTTAAATATTACCATAGCGATTCAAGTATATTTGCATCCACGAAGCTTATGTTGAGACAGAATTATACAATGCTGATGGGAAATATGGGAATGGGAAATCTGATGGGAAGGGATGGGAATCAAAAGCACAAATTCCACTAAGGCAATACTGCTACCGGAGAATTGAAATGAAAGAACATAAAACGACTATTCCCTATTCATCGGTAGATCACTCATAACAGTCATCCAAGAGCCCGCCCTTAGACGGGACCAGTTCCTCGGTTACCTAGCGACTACCACCGGGGGAGACCGCAATGCGACCCCTGGTGCTTAGACTTCGTTGACATAGGAAATGGCAGGATTTGAGTCGCGTAGCAATGGACTTCCCCGGTGAATGTAAATGCTATTTTTAAGAGTGACATCTGGAAGAGCCAAATCTTTTTCCCATGTGACATTTAAGGTATAGGTATTTACTAAAAAAAATACAACTTATCCAACATGTATCGGAAATTATTCAATGCAGCTCTCTCATGCAGCTTATTCACTCAAGATTCAACAATATCATTGACATGTATAGGTAACTGAGTTCAGCCATGAATATGGAGATACCTAATAAAATGGAGGTACCTAATAAAATGGCCTGTCCCTTTTCCTGAGCGAACTTCGAGGAAAATCTTTATTGGGTTACCTATGACTACCACCAGGATTCAACCCGGCCCGCTTCGAATGACAGTCATGTGCTCTATATGTTAGGAAAGCTTCTTCAGCTCCTATGGGTAACGATGAAAATGCAAATGCTATATAGAGGGTATTTCTAAATGCAATAGAAACCTATTATGCATATGCAATGAATTTCAAATAATGATGATGTAATCCAATAAAAGTTTCCTCGTGAATCAACAAAGTTATTTATTTCCAATTCCATGCAAATGTATTAAAAATTAATGAAAATATAAAATAATTATGTCAATGAGCACAAAGAAAAGTTTTTTGTGGGATTTATATGTGAAAAAGTTCTTAAGGTTGCATAAGTCAAAGATTTTATTTGATTTTGACATAAAAACTATTAAATATTGGTAGATTAGTATCATGAACAAATATTTAGGAGTTACTTGTTCCTAACAACTTTGACAGCTCGTCTTTAGCATAGCCTAATATACATATATCGGGTGGAAATGATAAGGTCTTGAATTAAATGCAATGCTAGTTTAAAGGTAAATACATTTTAAAATGCCTCATAAAATGGCGGAGATAATTCTTTCAAACATATAGGGCATCCCATATTGAGGCTATTATAAATAAAAATTGTTCAACTTTGTTTTAGTGTAATATTTTTTTCTCTCACTAGGCTCTAATACAGCAAACGTATTCATCTCTATCGTCCCACATAAAAATAAATTCTTGTCCTCAACCAGTAAAAATTCTTACGATAGCGTTCACGGTCAATGAATATCATTTCTTTTTCCAACAGGCGGCTTTTTCGAAGACTTTAATGGCTTAACTCGGCTCAAGTATGGATAAATTATACATGGTGCCTGTGACTTGATGCAAATTTCAACAACGCTGACTTCATCGCAACTAATTAATGCATTGGCACTTTGTGTGAACCGGCACGCCGAGTTTGGCGGCGCTAACAAGAATGGGAATTTGGTTACGCACTGGGACTCTCTCCAGCAGTTATTAACAAGTCCGTGTGTCAAGCATGTAAGCCATCGTTTGCTTCAAAAGCCTTAAAATGGAAGCCTAAAATGGCCAACTGCTTTTGCGTTCAATTCCGAAACGAATTATTCATAAGCAAAACCTATATCATCTTACAAAATTTGACTTAAATTTTGATATTATTATATACTATTCTTTCTAATTTTTTACATCAAAATTTATCTATTCACTACCGATTCTCTATCTCCATCATTAATTTATGACGATTGGAGAAATCCTTTGAAGTTGTTCCTCACTTGATTGCCGAAGGATTAATCCGGGTTTTTAATATATAAATCACCGTTAATTTGCCGCAATAGGCGTTTCATCAAGGCTTAGCCAGTCAATGTGCTTATAATAAGGGCAAATAAAATTCTTACAGAAGTCTGCTGAGAATTCTGAAGTAAATTTCTGATTTCGCGCCGTATTTGAATGTATTACCTACTAGATTCACAGGATTTTATAAATAGCACAAATAAAATATGCATTTATTTCATTGAAAAATATGCAATAATAACTATGTATAGCATCTACAAGTTTATGACGATTATATGGGCAGCAATACAGAACTACATCCAGCAATAAACGGAAAAGTAATACTATAATACCACAAACTAATAATGGCACGATTTTCTTTGTTACGGCACACACTCAATAATTTTTACTCCACTAAATTAAATGGGATTTTTTGCACCCATTCCGTATAATGGCTGCTGGCAAATACTTATCACGGACACATTTTTATAGCAGTATTATTATAATTGAACCCTGTCTACATGGTTAAAATTAAGGGCATTTACTTTTAAAACGACTATTTATTCGGGTCAATCTCCACTGTTAGCATTCAGTTTACAAAATACATTTTTCCGCGCAACATATAATTTACAGCATTAAAAATTATTTAAATGATATTTAAGTAAATAAAAAACATATTTATTAAAAATATTCCAGGGTGTAAAATGCCTAAAAATGATTTTCCAATAAATAATCCAACTGTCTCCGTAAGTGACTGCTAAATTTTACGTGTTGTCCTTTTATATTCTCCTCTCGTGTCATCTGTAAGAATCTTTAGAATAATTATAACACGGTAAGGAAAGAATCTCCATAAATGATCATCCCCACTGAGTATGGATGAAAATGCATCAATTAGCGTGGTTGATAATACACGGTTACTTAGAATTAAAATTAAAATAATAAAAAATGTCATCGTAAGAAACAGAAAGCGACGGTCTTCACGTAGACCATCAATAAATACGTTAACCGCTGTTCAAAAGTGATGGGATAACTAGCGTTTAGCTGATACCACCAAATAATTTTCAAGTCTGTTTACTATCAGTTTCAGAAATCAGTTTCGGTACGCAAGAGCACCGTCACAATCTTCATAATTATCCGCCACGAACCTAGACCAATGTCTTGTGCGTTCCATGCCTATCGAGAGTAAATTTATTTGATATCCATATTACATCGAGAATGTTCACATACTTACCAACTTGTTACACAATAAGCCATTTTACAGTGGCCCATTAGCAACGAATACATGAAGGATAACGGGAGCCAAGTACATAAAATATAACGAGAATCAAATGTATGTAAATATAGAATACAACAGATAAAAATAGAGAGATACGGAACAATAGGCAATTAAATGTAGAAGAAGTGATGCTATTGATCATCAGAAAGAAAAGAAAGAGCAAAGCTTATGAAGATGTTCGGGTATTGATACAAGTTTGACTATATTGGTATGTAAGACCACAGAAAAGGCCTGGTTACACGGTACATTGGAATGCACTAGATGATACGATGTCTGAATATCAGAATGAAAACGAAAATTCTCCGTTTAACGACAGGAAAATGTACGAATGTATGACTGCCAGATAGAAAAAAAACCTGTTCTAATTTCGCTCAGACAATCTTACAAATTGAATTCATGAGAGTTACCTGGTGGCAGAGTCACAAACGATCCACATTCAGAGAGATTCAGAAAGGAAGGGACTGAAGAAAATGGTATGAGGTAGGTAAAGGGATGGATAAAAGTATCTGAAGGAAAGGCGCTGAATATGTGAACCACGAGAATAGTCCAAGCAGTGCGATGGTCAAAATCAGCAGAGTGAGGTCCAATGTGCATTGTTTTAATACAGTTCCGTTAGGGTAGTCCAATGAAGTACAGGGGTCAAAACAAGACTGTTAAGAGCCAAATGAAGCAAAATTTAATCCAGCAGAAAAAAAATCGAAGATAAGTAAGAGGAAAAAAATGAAAACAATTCGAGCGCTCGTAATTAAAGAAACCACCAACCCAAGCAAGATGACAACTGAATGCAACGTTCCAATTTCCTACCACCAGACGGAAATAATAAGGTGATTCTATGGAGGCATCGTCTGCTTTCTAGAATTCGAAGGCTTTCCTGCGTTTCAATCCGTTTATGTAACACACCTGTTATTTAAATAATGAGGAAAAACAAACGAAAACGCTTAGTGTGCATTTAAATATGAGCAAAAAATTTTCCAAAATAAATGTACTGTATAACCACCTATTCTAGAATCTTGTCCACGTAAATGTACATGAGCCTATCCAGGAAACCATTCTCTGAAATGTACAGAAACTTGTAACTTCTAATGTACCGTGTAACCAGGCCTTACCTTGAGATCGCCCGCGCAAAATGGCCCATGCATGTATGCCGAAGAGTAGTCCACCTTAGAAGGGAGCCTAGCATTTAGCAAGGAGGTCTGAATTAAGGTTCTGCTAGAAAGACTACCAAGCACTTTCTCTGTCGTCTCCAGGCGCCGAAAAAACGATTCCAGAAAAAGTGTGGTAAACATGACCTGTAGTGGATATAAGAGGTGTCTCCCATTTTCAAATAGGACAATATGAACCTATTTTGCACGATGTGTAGCTTTTGAAATATATGTGTATAATTTTCTTAATGCATTAACGAATAAGAGAAATTTCATTTCATGTCAAAACATTCAAGAAATAATATTTTCACTTCATTCAATTATTTTTTAACAGAAATCAATACAGATTTCTCTCAAGTACATATTATTTTTCAAATAAGTATTTTTGAAATGTCTTTTCAGACTTATTTATTGCTTCCAATAATCAAAAATGGCTGTCTCCCATTTTGGAATAAGAATCGACAAAATTTTCATTTAATAAAGGCGTGTTTTTATACACATACATGAGGAAAATATTCTATCAAATATTTTTACTATCAGATAAATATTTTCGTAGGTATTCTTCAAGTAAATGTATATTTGGGCATTCGATATTCGATAATCAGACCTTCGAGATGATTTAGGAGCAATGAGGAAAACGACAGGTTTTTTGTTACAAAATGTCTCAGATTCTTTCTGCTGAAAATATTTAAGGTAATTGAAACGCGGAAGGGCTTTAATTAAGCAAATTTGGGAATAAATAACTAAAGAAATCCCAAATCACTTCAAATAAAATGCGGTGAATATTTTTGGGTCGCATGGGCTGTATTTGAAACGATAAATACCGGCAAATCGGATAAATATCGCATTTTACTCAGGTATCAAGTAATGAAAAAATGTAGTTTGTCAATAAGTTCAATGAGGAAATATATTGCATTGGAATTTCATTCATTTAATGATACACTTAAAAACAAATATGTATAGATTCCAAAAGCTACACACCGTAAGAAATAGGTCCGTCTTGTTGCTAATGCGACTCTCATCTGAAGCAATTCTTTAAACGAAAAGACATACTAAAATGGTGAATCCTAATACACGAGCTTACTATACTTGGTGTGTTGCAAAAGAATCCAACTCCGTGTTATCAATACCATAACGGTATTAGAGAAGATAAAAGAGGAGTATCTGTGGTTCACAGGATTGCAGGTGAAGGCTTAATCGTGTAGCATATGCTGCAATGGCTAGCAAAATCTACTGAGTATTGTTTATTTTTATTTATTTTATTTATTGTCAACTTCCCCGTAAACAGCACATAATGACCTTTTACAACGAGTGTTTCCAACATCAACAAAGTACAAGACAAACATCCATGCCCTGGAAAAGGATCACCTACCCAGGCGGGATTCGAACCCACGACCTACGGTTTGGCAGGCGAGGTCTTTACCCCACCGCCACCGAGGCCGGCAATGAGATAACTTTTTATGGTGGTCGTAGAAAACCAAATTAACGATCGGACAGAATGTAAATATACGATGATAGTAAATTAATGAGAATGCTTACATATTAAAATTAAAAGCACGGTAATAGTTGTTTGCGCTCCTGAAAAATATGATTTCGTCAGATAATTTTCTATATAATCTAATTAATCTTAATTATATATAAGATAATCATCAAATGGGAAATTATCTAATAGGTAGTTTTACAATCAATAACTCAGAACTGTGTGTGTGATGAGCATTGGCATGCAAAACTAATACTACTGGTTCCTACATAAAAAAAAACCAGTTACGTGTAAAGGCTAAGCTGGATTTTCCAATAAAAGGTATAAAATTAATATAATGAATTTATTTAATACCCTTTAGAATGGAAAGGCGGAAAAATATTTATTTGTAGCTGAATTATTATTATCGAACACATTGATGTTTCTTTTAGAACATTGAACCTTGGATGCCCGCTCCCTCTTAAATAAACACCATATAATTCAGATAAAAAGGGTAACAATTAGAATTTCATATTCGACTTGCAATATAAAAAAATTGCATTTGAAATATAATTTCCTGCGCGAACGCTTACGTTAGGACTAGGGATCGCTAGTTTCCGTTAGAACTAATTTCTTACATAGCATGACCCATGGCTGAACATAAACCGTCCAAATGGTTATGCATCTCTTAGTGGCAATAAATGTATTGCTGTGAATAATTATTAGTAATTGGGGGAATATATCGTGATAAAAATTAATAACCTAAACGAGAATTACCTAGCATTAGGGATCTTTTTGCCGGTACACATTCTCAATTTCTTTCCTGACTTAGGAGGAAAAAATACTACTACTCAGCGGATGAAATGTCTTCCTGCGATTTTATGCTTGTGGCCTGCCCTTACGGGTCAAAGACATTTAGAATGAAAATAATATTCTATAGTACTTCCTTCATGGAAAATGAAAGTAAGTTAAACCGGCCTTTCAAGCCACACATGGCTTAGTCAATACCCAAAATTTGTGCACGACTGAGAACATAGTTCCTTACGTTGGTGCTGAGGACAAGTTTTGAAAGTGATGGTAACAAGTTTTGAAAAGAACATAATCGTCACTTTATCAGATATAGTGCCAAGTAGTACAGAATGAAATATCTTGACTATCCAACGGAGACCCAGCGATGGCAAGTTTTGCTCACTATGTTGGATTTCATGTCTTCCTACTCCAGAATAATGCCTATTTGACGCCGTTTTGTTTTTGAAGTTTGAAATACGCAAAAAGAACAGCAAATAGCAATATATTGGTATAATAAAATGATCTGAAAAAGGAAAATTATTTTTTGTAGCATGAGTATAGTTTCTGCGATGATACGATAAACATTACGTAAATTTCCAAACCAGACATCTAATAAAAATAACGGTTTACACGAAAACATTACTTGGAGATACAGCTATATTGGGAATCAAACAATACTTTTAAATGCCTGATTACTCAAGTGCGGCGCTCAATATAACCGAAGGCATAGTTTATGAACCAATTGCAGGGAAAAGGTATGCCAAAATGCGCCAGAAAAAGATCGCAAAAAACTAGAAAAGCATTCTTCTTACATCAGTCAAATACGACATAAGATGTAATTGCTGCAGTTCATCCTGTATCGAGAAGAGCAGAGCATTTTACACCCGCGCAAAGACATGCCATAAATTTTCAAACCAAATATACTAATATATAATATAAGTTTTCTTCCAGCTAACCACGTGAAAGAGAGCAACCGTAAGAGTGACCTCGACGCCAAAATTTGGTCTACCCTCCAGAAAGGCTATACATATGAACGTATAAGGAAACAGAAATATTCAGGAACTCTAATCACAGGACAATTATTCATTGACTTTTCCTCACTTTCTCAGGTAAATTCAGCATTAAAAAATGGTAAAATTTATCTTTCTACCTCCTTCGATTATAACACATACATACTTCATGTCCTTAAGGCATTTAAACATTTCTTACATTGGTTTATAAACTGTTTAAAAATTATTTCTTAGTTCTCTAACTAGCTTTGTATCCGAAATATTACATTATAAAAATGTTTTGTACATAATAACAGCAATAATCGGCTCGTTCGTCAAGTTTGTTTTATTGTTGATTGCAGTAAGAGATCCAAAAAACAAGAAGTTACCTGTAAAAAATCGTTTCAGGCTTGATTTGGTTGTGTTTATATGATAAAATCATGGCCGGTAATTGAGTGTTGAATAAAATTGTAGAAATTACTATTTGAAGTTTTTATCGTAAAGGCACCTGTATTTTACATTTTTCAATCCGTCATCTCGTTCTCGATATACTAGTGAATCTTTTTACTGTTAAGTAAATGACGTCACAAACCACCCCGAGCAAATAACCGCGCCTTGCCCACATTTCCACCTTGTGCATAGACCTCGCGCGTTTCGTGGTTGTTTAATCTGTGGTGAGCGAATTCATACCTTGTTCAGCTCATGGAAAGTGGTAGGCGACATTCGCAATTTCTTACTTTGAACTTGCGATCGAGTGACTGAATGGTAAGTAATTTTTTCGTTGAAACATGTCTCTCCTATCCATCTATTTGATACTATTTCATTGCATTGTAATTTCAGCTGTGAGTAAATGTCACCATTGTAAACCTGTCAGCATAAAAAAGTTCATAAATGTTCATAAAAGTACTGTCTCCCATGATGATGTCGAAACTAGGTGAAACTCGCAAAACATTTGGGCACAATACGAAGAAAACAAAATTCATCTTTATATAAGGTCAGAACAACTTAATCGGCAAAATTATAAGGCGTGGTGAATCGGCAAAACAATCTTAAATTAACAAGTGGAAAGATAGAGGCCAAGGATCCAAGAGGTGATGAAGTGCGAACAAGAAGAACTGTGCATGTAATAAAACATTATCTTATTAGTGTATTGGGTGAAGGACTAATTCAAACTAATCTAAGCAAAGGTAACAAGTAATTATCTTGGTTAACATTCCGGTACGGTTACTATCATGTACTTTTAGTCCCTACCCTCGGTTCCAGTTCCTAATCAAGTGCTTCATTTCAATTGCTTAATTTAAAAAAAAAGACTAATGAATGTCGTTATGGTGATGGGGATTCGAAAAATCATCATGTTATTATGAAAAAATGATTCTGCAAATGAAATGTTCGAGCGTGATGCGGCAGGGTTAAATATTGTGCCATTCTGCTAATTTTTGTGGCCTGTTTTCCAATGAAACTGCAATAATGTAACCGAGAAAAGTATTCAAAATAGGATTTACGTAAAATATTTTGGTTCCAATTCTTTTTAGAATGTTTCCGTTCCGATTATCAGCTACCGAACTAGCGGAAAAGGTTATCGAAGAAGCGAACCGACAGATATTAAAATTTTGATAAATATAGTAAACTAGCTGACCCGGCGAACTTCGTACCGCCTAACAATCAATGAACTTACAGTTTACTTACACCATTTATAAATCAAGAGTGGATGTATCGTTTTTAATCATGTTTAATATATAATAAAATAAGGATACAAATTCAATAAAACTACGTAAATGAGTACCAAAATTGCTTGTCAGAAAGACATTTTCTTTATTGAATCTACATAGGGTGAATCGGAGCACGTTTACGCGGATTTTTTTCAACAAATTGTCTTACGTTTTAGCCTAAGAAATTTTGGGCATTGTGGTTTAATAAAGCACTTCATGAAATAAAAATTATACGCATTCAGTTGTTGGCTATTTGCGTTATTAGCAGTAAAAAAATGTTTTTAGGTCCAAGTCTGTTGCATATACTTGGCCCATTCAGGGGGCAGGTTGACACGACCCCAGACCGACGCTTGACTGATGCTCAAAATCGTGCAAGAAAAGCCCCTATGAAGCAGCATTCGCATTAAATGACTTAAGGCGCGCCAGTTTTAGTATCTCTGTTTGGAAAAAATGCACTACGTAAACGTACTGCATGCGCAAACGCACCACGGTGAGCCCTACACATTCGGGTTTAATGCCTTGCGTCAAGCACCTTCTGAGAAACAACAGTTTTTGTTTTGTTATCAGGCGCAAGATGAAGCGGATGAAGCTAAATAAATATAGCGAAGCAAAGCAGTGACGTAGCGAGGGGAGGTTTTGGGGATAACCCCCCCCCCCCCCCCCCAAGAGCTTAGAGAATTTTTTTATGAAAGATTTTGTTATTAATATTAGGGGGACGGATGACTAACAAACAAAACATATTAAACTATTCACACAGCCGCAAAACCCACTATTTTGAACCATTTATCTTAAAAAATGTCTGAGGGAAGTGCCCCCACACTTCCGCTTACCTTAGCGAGTTTTCTATACCCTACAGACCCGTGGTATTAGCTGCGCCCAAAACCCCCTATCCTAGCTACGCACTTGAAGCGAAGGAAGAAATACAGAGGATGGTTTATCGACTCGTGAACATAGCACGCTAAATTGACCATGAGAAAATCATGGGTTTTCATTAGCACATGAGCACAAACAACACAAAAACTGAAAGAATGACCATGCGATTTTTTAATCGTTATCACGAATGCAACACGAATTGTAAATCAAATACGTTTAAGCTCAAAAGGGCATATGAGTTGAGATCATGGAATCTACGGAATGAGGACTTCCTAGCCTTTGAATTTTCCTTTGAGTAAAGTTGCGTGAATCACATTCATCACCATTTTTTTAATGATCAAACACGTTCCGTTGGATAGTAATGGTTGGTTTAGGCTTCGAAAGATCATGAGCACAGAAACTACATTTTTCTGTAAATCGTGCCTTGGTAAGCCAGGTACGTCCAAGGACTTAAAATATTCAGATAGATAGTTGGTGATTTCGTCTTCGTTTGTTACACATTTAAAAGATTCGAATCCAGAGAATGCAGAGTACGAACTATTTGAATTTACCTCGTTTTAGTCATCAACATCTTCGTTCTTGCTCGCTAAATCAACTATCTTTGATTCTTTTGGTGATCAATCATATTCTGGAACTCTTTGTTGATGACAGGAACACGGACATTACCGTTTGTCAACAATTGCTTGGAGATTTGTTTACAAACACGGTAGTGAAGTGTCAACTCTAGCTGGGCCACGGCTGGGCTTACAATCAGCTCGAATTAAATTTAAAAAATTTAATTTCAATTTAATTAGTATTTTGAATATATTTAGTAATTAAAATGTTATATTGTTACAAAATTCAGTTATTAAAGTGGTAAAAACAAAACAAATTATTTAATTTGTAGTTTTGACCGACTTATCAATTGTTGTGTTACTATAACTCCTAAAAGCATACCAATAGGAAAGAGATGATTTTTTTTTTGTGAAATTATCCTTTTTTTAATGGCCTATATGTTAACCCCGCCTGAGACGAATCCAAAGAACCAAATCTCATTGAAATCGGTGCAGCCGTTCTCGAGTTATAAGTGTTCTAGCTAACACGATTTTCGACTTTCTTTTATATATATAGATTCCAATGTCAATTTTTGTGATTAATTCCATTCATAATTCATTATGACTCGATGACGATGGAAAATGATTTCATCGAAACATCGGCAGCGACAGATATTGAGGAGAATACCGGGATGAAAATCCGAGAAGAATTAGTTCCACGATTCCTACGTTGGTACCGGCTTAAATTCGCAAATAATACGATTCATAGTAATATATACTATTTTGACACATTCACAGTATATAGACATAGATTTTTCTCAAGGCGGCTACACTGGGTATAATTGTTAAGTTTAATCCTGGCTATAATTGTGAAGTTTACCAACATTTCAGCCAGCAACCCGTTGGAAACACTCATATATAATTGTCTCAAGAAGAAACACGAGTCGGAGCCCGAAACGTTGATTTCGCAAACCGGTGGCGAGCCCGAAAAAATGTATAAATAGGTATAATATGTGATTGCTTGTGATGCGGTTGTAGCATATTCATTATTCAAGACACACACACGGTCAGAATAGATACATTCACATCCCCTAGTCTCCTGAATGCCCCTAACCGACGGGAAGTCTAGGCGGGATAAGTGATCAGCTTATCCGCGACACCTATTGAGCGGCCGGCGCCGCCATTCCTCCAGACTGCGCTCAGCGAGCGACCTCTTTCATGAAAGCGTCCGAAGAAGAACCAACGCTTGAGCATGAATCGTCGGACGTTGTCATTCTTCTTAACTTTGGCGTAGTTCCTTTCTCCTATCCACCTTTCGTTGATGGTTCCGGTTGATTTATAATCCAATGCACCCTAACTGATTTCATCAGTCCATCTTTTCTGCTGACACAAGGTATTTTATGCCAATTTTTTTGGGAATCCGTCCACAAGCAGCAAAAATGGCATGAGGTGTGATTGATTCCCTCCTCTATTACCCCTGGTGTATGGATAAAATACATATTTCTTATTTTTTTCTCTTCTTTCTCTTTTTCTTCGGCCTCCTCTTTCGTTTATTACCTTCTCGTGAGTATGTTTATCTTAGACCCTCATCCCACAGCCTTCATATTGTCCATTCTTCCCAACACAATCAAATGGGTTTTTATCCCGACCGGAGTTATTTTTTACCAAAGGAGTCATGCGTTTCTTACCTAATATATTGCGGTAAGATTTTCAATTATGTTGCACTAAAATTTGAGTCGCGACGATACATAACTATCACCGATAATGTTTGTGATGAATGGGTGATCAAAGATGCCTAAAAAACAGCTCCAATAAATGGCAAATTCAGAAACCAAAGAAAACCTGAAATCATATATGTATCATAGTTATATGTATGATATAGACCGTTTTCATCTTTCAATCGCAAGAATTCCTTTACTTCTTAATTATGGCATCGTAATGCCTGTGATTCACGCGATGTAAAGTTACCATGGAACAACAATTATCGGTTGCAACGAAATTTAACAAAAATAATTTCTTCCATCGAAAATGACATTTATGTTCATCAATCTGCATATATTCACGAGCATACTGATCGTATAAATTTTATCGCGATATTTTTAATTCTAAGGCATGTGGAAATACTTTTTGAGTGAATAATTTAAAAATGATTCGGTCTCTTTTAACATAGGTATTAAGTTTTCACGCCTCATATTTAGCGAGGCTATCTGGGGTGTCAAAAAAATGCTATATAAACTAGTATATGCTATCTTTGCAATGACTTCCATGTTTCTCTTTTTAATTTATCTGCGAGTATCTATCGTATATTCATGTTTTTCTTGACCTCCCCTTTCTTTCTACACTCCAGAATATATGCATGTTTTATTATCATTCTAATACTCGGCCACGGTCTTTTCGATAATTATTAGAACTTTCTCTGAGTCTCTAACTCTCTTTGCTAATATCTATTACGTTTTGGATAATCACCGAGTGATTGTTTTTCCATGAATGTATGTTGTATTTGCTTTCATTTTTGATATAATAATTAAAAGAGCGGGAGATAAAGCCCAAGTTTATCATCTTGCTGCAAACGTTTGCATATTATTGCTTATCAACGCCTTGGTCCAGAAATTAAGAGCATAAATAATATCTTATGCCTTTATTCTATCATACCCAACATATACTTCTATAATTCTATCTGAAATGGAAGCATTTACTTCCAACCTAAGTTGTAAAAAGTGCTTATTTAAAAAAAATAAATAACGGTAGGCTTTCCCCATCTTGCATGTCTACGGCCCACCTAAGGGCTAATACTGTTCAGCTTTTGCTCCTGCTTTGCCTTAATCCAACTTGCCTTTATTGCATGCACTCATGATTGTTCCTCAAGTTATGAATAAGATGGCCTCACTCACTGTCATAGTCTTTCACTCTTATGGTCCTTAAACCTTCAGTTTCCAGATTTTTCTTATTTTTGGGAGAAAAAGATTGATAATCTTCTTCAACCACAATGGTAATTCCTATGCGTAAAACTCTCAGACGGCTTCGTAAAACGTTTTATCGACTTACCTTCATCATATATATTTTATAACTAACTCTTCAATAAAGTAAAATTTACAGATGTAGCTGACTAGACTCTGTGGATTCGCTAGCCTCGGTGGATATCAAGGATACTATATTTACCTCATGGTGTAAGTTACTACTATGATATTACAAATGAAGCTTCCAAGTATTTTTTATTTTATTCTTTTGCCCCTCAAATTTTGACCATTTATAGGAAATAACATTTCACTTTTTGCTCCTATGACACTGTATCATGAAACCTTGTTCCTCAAATCCATCCCTTACAATGATATTGACAAATGCCCAAATCCAAGAATCTCTTCACGCAGTTTCTATAGCTTTCTTTGACATACGATATGTCTCGCTGATAATTATTTTGCTAGCGTCCTACGAGGGTGGTTTGAAAAGTTCTCGGAAATTACCACGAGTTGTCAGCGCTAGTACAACAAACTTTTCACGTGATATCCATAGGACTGTTCGCTGTAACCACATGCCACGTCAATACTCGTGGAAATGGTGACATGGCTTTTTTTGTTGTTCCCGCATAGTGATTTGCAAAGAAGGAAAAAAACGAGATTCGTGCTGTGATTAATAACTTCGCAAAAATAGGTATGAAAGCAAAGGACATTCATGCCGATTGCCATAATACACTAGGGGACTCATTCATAGTCAATTGTTGCCAAGAGGACAAAAGTATTTTAATTTGGCCGGGGGAGCTTAGATGATGGCCCGCGTAAAGGTCGGCCAAGAAGTATCACTACTCCAGAAATCATTGCAAAAGTACACGAAACGGTAACGGAGGATCGCTGATTGAAAGAGGGTGAAATTACTCTTGCTTTCCAGTTGTCATATAAAAGGGTTTATTATATTTTAACGGAAAAATTAGAAATGAAAAAATTATCTGCAAGATTAGTGCCGCGATTCTTGACGCTTGATCAAAAACGCATGAGAACGGACATATGGGAACAATGTTTGACCCGTTTTAGGGGAAACGAATTAGTTTTTTTTGCACCGGATTGTGACCAAAGATGAAACTTGGGTCCATTACTTCTCGCCAGAGACAAAAAACAGCCAAAGTTGTGGAAACATGATGATTATCCACCACCGAAGAAAGCAAAGACAATTCTTTCGACAGGAAAGATCATGGCATCAGTGTGTACGTGAAGGGAATTCTATTTATAGATTGTCTCCGCACTAGGTAAACAATTACTAGACAATACTATGCTAACCTCTTGGACTAATTTCAACAAAACATACGCGAAAAAAGGCCAGGTTTATTAAGGAAGAATGTCATCTTTCATCAATACAATGCGCGCCTGCACACATGTGCTGTCGCCATTGCAAAATAACACGAGTGATATTAATTGTTGCCTTTTCCGCTTTATTCACCTGATGTGCCCCCGTCAGACTTCCATCTCTTCCCAAAATTGAAATTTCTTGATGGTGGACTTGGTGGATAAAATGATTTACTTCAAATGAAGAACTGATCGCCGGAGTTGAAACTATTTTGCATGTCTAGAGAAATCTCATTTTCTAGATGGGATCAAGGCACTAGAATAACGTGGGACCAAATGTAGTAATCTACAAGGAGACTATATTGAAAAATAAAATAAGTTTCAGTGATGTAAGAACATTTTTTCTATTCCATTCCGAGAACATTTCAAACCACCCTCGTAACATGGAGAAACATTCAGGAATGTCACCGTTACAACTTATTTCCATTCTTCTTAGTTCAGGACTAGCTGACTCCTATCTCTCTAAGTAGTAAAATTCTACTAATATAACAAAAAGTAAATTGTACTGCATTTAAATCCACATTATTCTGAATTTTAATATGTATCAGACGTAAATAATTTATAATGTACAAAATACTTAAATGAAATTGTCAAGACATTAGTCCCAAAAGAACTTATGTGACCGTGACATAGGAAAACTGCGATAAAAATTCAAGAGTAATTCTGATTCAAACAAGTTTCACTGCTTGAGGCAAATTTCACTGCTTCACAAAATAAACTGTCAAAAGTGATACGATCATCAGCAGAGTTAGGATATTATTAATGACTGCCGACAGCAAACTGGCAAAAAATAACATGGGTAAGCTCAAACCGAGAACTTGATTTACGACAATCTCCTATGATTTACGGTATTCTGAGCACACAAGGTTATCGAGAATCGCAGAGCAGCCTAACCAGTTTAAAAAATATTTTATCCATCGAAAGGAGTTTCCCGCAAAGAAGTATTAATGTTTCTGCCATTAAAACATGACTTACATATTTGTTTTTAAATTGTTTCAAAACATGGAATTTACTAACAAATATAATCAATGTCTATATTCCTTTTAAAACGTAGTTTAGTAATCAAAAATAAACAGATACTGGAACATTTACATGACTAGGAATGCCAAAGCTTTATTCACACTGGAAAAAATGACGAATAATTAAGAAAATAATACTTTCTTCTCAATACTTTTAATACGAACTATGACCCACTACTACTGACGCCAACATAAGTTGTCAGAATTCATTTTGAAATGGTTTTGCGATTAACCTATTGCCGGAGTTCATGAAGCGCATAGGTAAAATGTTTTTAACCTAGTTGTTAATGGAAAATTCTCACCCAACCATACGATAAAAGTTATAGTATCACCGTTTATCTTCAGAAGCATAATGTAGAAAGACCTGTAAAGGGAATCTTCTTTAGATCAGCTACTTTTCTCATTTATTCAAACAATTATCATTTGTGATGCATAACATTTTTTATTATTTTATTTATTTCACATACCACCGAAAACAGCACTGTTCGGCCTTTACATCGGGGTTGATAACATTTAACAATCACAAACATCCATGCCCTGGATAAGGGTAACTTACCCAGGCGGGACTCGAACCCGCGACCTTCGGTTTGGCAGGCGAGGACTTTACCCCGCCCAATAGAAAAATACAACATATTGAGAGTAGGTACACTTAAAGTGTTTGTTAGCTTGCTTTTACGCTATTTTATGTTCGAATTCGATGCTAAAGAGCAAGATAAAGCCTTGTTAGTCAAACCAAGGATTCTTTGGCACCCGTCACATTCTGTACTTGAGATTATCAATACGTTACGCAATACACCTCATAACTGTCTATGTTTTAGGTGTTTTAGAAACTCGTAGTGAAAGTTGAATGCGTAGAATATAAATATGATTGATTATGATTTCCCAGTGCCTCCCTGCCCTTATGGATTGACCTGTGTACTAGCCTTGGAATAAGTAATTTAACATACGAAAAAATTTCTTAGCCGTATGCGAATATATGTAGGAGTGCTGTTTGTAGGAATATTCTACCGTCAGCGGTGGGAAAGGCATAAGTTGATTTATCACTCCTGCTCTTCACTCCTTGGTGGATACCTGCGGTAGAGATAAGGTGAGCCCGCGAAGACAAACTGCGAACTCCTTCATTACGAAGCGAGAACATGGCAGCTGTTTGAGCTCCTTTTTTAACTACTAACCACTCGCCGAAGAAATTTACTTGACGTGTGAACTGGTAGGATTTGGTATCCAATGCAATGCAAAAAGTAATTATGCTCTCAGTTGTATTCATCAATCAAGTGGTAAAAAATTATCTGCGGGTTAATTACGTCCCTAGATCATTATGTGGAAGATTAGAAAAAGTTAAAAGTCGGTACCGCGGGCAAATTGTCATGCTGCGACCAAGCAAAATTATTTCACTAGAACTCGAGGCACTGATTGCGAAATAAATTTTGAGACTCTTTCGAAAATAACAGCGTTTTCAATAATAAACAGTTGCATACGAATATATGTGTACCAAAAACAACTAGTTTAAAAACATTTTACCTATGCGTTTCATGAAATCCGGCAACAGGTTGATCGCAAAACCATTCTAAAATGGATTCAGGCAACTTATGTGGGCTTCAGTTGTAATTTATATCTTCCTTACTACTGAAGCCATTGAGCAGGAAACTGAGCTTTTTGCAAAGTCGAGATATGATTAGCTTGTGTTCATTGAACTTTGTAGTTTCATTATATTAAAACGTTGAGTACATATTTTGTAATAAATATTATTCATAGTATACTGAGTTATATAGTAATAGAACATGCGGACAACGTATTTCGTTGTATATGAAGCAAATAATATATAAACTCTCTCAGGCTCATAGAAAATTTAGTTTATTATTTTAGTGCCTCAGAAAAACAATTTTTTAACTATATGTGATCTAAATTCTACACGTTTGTTTTACCAGTGAAGTTGTAACTATTGCTTTTTGCTAATCTAGCCATTTGAAAACAATGGACCATAATGAACAAACGGCAGACAAAAGGTGTGAGATTTGGGAGAATGACTGTAAAAGGATGCAGGCCCTTTTCGGGGGGTTTGGCAGAGTGAAAGCATAATTTTTACTATAATGATGAAGTAAATATTAGTAATGGCTCTGAAGAAGTAGCAGCTAACTCGCCATCTTTTTGGATCGTAAGGCACTGATTTAGAACCTGCATGAAAAAAAGTATGATAAAATCGATTGTAAGCACAGGGGCTGTAACATGTTGAGGCTGATAAATACAGTTGACTCAAGCCTTTTCTTATTGTTGATAGCCTCTCCCATCGAAAGTTAACTTTCGGTCTTTGTAAATATCAGGTACCGATTGATAAAATCCGTTTTCTTCACACTTTTATGTCACTAAGCGTTCATTTTTTTAATCACTCATAATTATTTGATAGAGAACTTCCGAGCAAAATTAATACCATTATCTTTCCACTGTTATTGATGTTTCCACTCCATTTTTCCTTCTTGAGCCAATATTTCAAAGATAGTCTCAGTCTTCGTGTCGGTACAAAATGAAGCGCCGGAAAGCAAATTTTTCGGCGCTAAAAACTGTTTACCGGCCTTTGTGCTAACATTTATATTGGCTTCATTTGCTCATAGAGAGAGAATTAGCTGCTGTAGATTTTGAGATGCAACATAAATACACGGAAATTCCTTATACCTTTTGAATTCACCTTCAGTTTGCCACCGATGTTAGCCAATACTTTTTCATCATGTCACACTTCATTGCTTGTAAATATGGATGTTTACAGAGGCTCTGAATGAATAAACTAAAACGAGAGTCTACAAATAAAGCCATAAGTCGAAAGTATAGGACCAATTCAGTAACACGAAACAGGATTTCTCTTATTTAGTCTCCAATCATACATGCTCAATGTTTAAGAGTTTTTTTAACCTGCGATTGCAAATATGCGAACCATGCAAAGGTAAAACTTTCAATCCTGTGTTTTGCCCTGTAAATTATTTCTCGAATAGCATAACAAAGTTGAGCATGTACTCCATCACGATGAAGCCTCGAGTCCACAAATCACAGCATCAGTGACAGGCATGGACTTTGATAAGATAGATGAAAAGGCGCTTATAAAAAGCTTAAACCTGACGCACGAACTTCAGATAGCATATTATGCACCTACTACACACATTTTTGACTCCTATAATAGAATTTTATTTGAGCAGAAAATGTAGGTAAGATAACTACATTACGTTCGTAATGCTTGTGTAAAAATTCAATAAGATAAAACGGAGATACTGAAGAGACGAAATGATTTAAGCAGCAGACGTTGACAATGATACTCGTTTTCTTGACTACATGACGTTCTGAGTTCTGTGACGGAAATATTTTTGTCGACAAATTTCTCAGAGGAATGAATATTGAATTTATAACATATTATAAGGAAGTTATTCGTATGTGAATAATTTTATACAAATCGTATTGCTGAATTAATTAATGGTTTTTATAATGTAATAACAAAGAATATTCCTGAACTGCAAAGTCTGTTTCATTACTAAACAATCAAATCAAACTTTTAATATTTAGTATTTTCATAGAATGGACTCCAAAATACCTCTCCTCTTGACTTGACTCAACTCAACTTGACTCAAACATGTATAATTAGAATAAAATAAATATAAAAGAAAATATTATTCAGCTAGCTAAAGACAAGGACTTCTTGGCAAATAAAGGAAAGTAAGAAGAAAGAAGAAGTAAAGAAATAAGTACTCAAACACTGAGACTGCGGTTATGACCCATGATATTAACATATGTGATTGTTATACATCCTCTCTTTATGAATAAGATCCAGTATTAATTTGAATTTAAGATTCTCAGCGTCCAGCAGGTTCCATCCAGGGTTTCATCGGCGAGGAACAAAGTCGCAAGTGCTGAGCGAGATGGCGATGGGGAATACTCCACATTGCTTAAATAATTTCAAGCTTAAGGTGAGTAGTCTTTCACTTTCCTCTCAGTTAATAAATGGAGTGCGTGGTAGTTATCCCTTTTTCAAACTTTTCTTTCCAGTATTTCATTCAAATCACAAATTCCAAGGTAACTCATCTCAGTGGATTATTTCTGCTAGACATTTAGTAAAACATTATGCATTTAATTTCTTAGTAACTATGATACGAAGTAGCCACACCTTACGTATCAACATAAATATTAATTTTTCTAAACTTTTTAAGCTTATTTTATAGTTTGATTTGAATTTTAAGCAAGTAACCACTCAATATATGTTGAATATCATCCGTATTTTAGACGTCTCCATTGTTCATCATACCCCACACCTTTTCAAAGAGGTTTCGTTATCGCCACCAGAATTTATTTACTCCAACCTGAAATTTATCTGGTAATTCACATAGCTGGAAATTGTAATAATCTATGCATGTATCCTTTTTATTGATGCTTCTATGCGCCACGTTTTAGCTACTGATGGTATGATGACAACGTCTTTTGGGGAATATATCTGCTGCATCCTATTTTCACAGCAAGCTATTATTTATCGAATCAATTCATGCATAATTGCCATGAAGAAAAACGTAAGCCTATTTAAAAACTCAGAAGTTAATGACAAGTTGAATGAAGTCAGTAAATACGTAATTACAAAAGGTAATTAACCAATTACAAAAGGAAAATTACTTTAAAAAGATCACACTTATGTTTCCATTGAAATAGACTATTATGTACTTGAAAAAATACTAAAAAAATTATAGACACTGATTTATTCTGTTGGATACATTCATATTTACTAAAAATTATCAACGAGAAATTAGTGAAAATAAATTTTAACGCAGAATGCAATGCTCGCTTCCTAGAGAATTAGCCAACGTTAAAGTCCAAATTTTAATGATACGAGCACATGGCACAAAGTTCGTTAAATAACTCCTATTTGTCAAATTTGGCAGAGGTTTTCAAACGTGAGCTAGCTCCAGCGTATTTAATGCACCAAATCTGTGACAATTATTGGTAAAAAATAAAATGACAGAGAAATCAGTCCTGACCATTTTGAGCCAAAATAATTTCTACATATTGTCTTAGGTTTGGTAATTTAACACAAGCAAGATCATCTTACAATCTTTTCATAAATATACATTCCATCATATCTGGTAATGCAGTAAAATAATATGAATGCTTCATTCGATTCTGAAAGGAAAAATATGATGGGCAGCAATACTGATCTTTAGCTGCTATTATTAACAGCTTTTTTGAGTTTTATGAATGGTTCATCGTTTAGCAAAAACTCTTCTTAAGGCGTACATTTTAGGCTTGCCATATGCAAGTTTGTGCCTAAGACCAGGTGTTAGAATATTGAATGCATAAGGTTGAGGTCATTTTGAAGTGGGGATGAATAAAATGAAAAAATAAAACACTGAAATAAACTAAAGATTTCCAATAAAGAGAGAAATATACTAAGTACATAAAATTATAGTAAATTGGATCATATAGTTAATCAAATTTCCATAACAATTTGTCATTAAAGCGAAATACCAAATAATGAAAAATGGAAAGGGTGATAACTTGGAAAGATATTCACTTTGTATAATGGTTGAAATGTTATTTTCTAAGAAATTTCTGAAAAAGTAATGAAAATATATAAGAAATAAAGGAATATGAAATTATCGCAATATGTATTTCGGTGAATTACCTGAAAGCATCTTCCGCATCTGGGATACCAGCTGTAGTTAATGTTTTTAATTCGTCTCTTATATCTAGCACATATCCTGCAGTTAGGAAATCATCTCTGATTCGACCGATCAGTAAAATTAAAACCCCTACTTCTCCAGGAGATTACCAAACTATATCGATCTTTTGCGCCGCTTCAAAATGCCTTAAAAGGGTAGTTTATACACATGTATTATCTAATCGGTCATCAGTTATTAACCCCATTACAGTCGTAAGAACTACTCGACACAGACAGCCTTAATTAAGGTCATTGAAGATATTAGGTACGCTCTTCATAAAAAAAGGTAACTATATTGGTCCTGTTTGACTCTAGTAAAGCTATATCGTTGTTATCTTTGTATTTTATATTGTTCATGTTTTCATTTTCATAGCTCTGAGGATGATTTTACATAAATCGAAACGTCGGTTATAACTTGGTTTCAATTTGACCTAAACTCCATGAAACGTCATAAAAAGTATTCTTAAAATTATAATTACTATAGGCATCATGATTCTGTTCAGAAAAATCCGATTAATGATTGAAAAAAACTTTTTCGAAATTCTAACACAGGGAGCTGACCTTCCAGAAAAAATTGCCTCGTCATTCGTCCAATCTCAAGCGTTTAATCCAATGGCAGTTAGAAGGGGGCTAGCTGAATGGGGATTGGGAAAAAAATCAGGGTTGGGGTAACCCTTATTCTCTCTTCTTTTGTGATTCCAACCCGTGTGACCAACCCCTCTCGATTTCTGCAGGACTGGCGGGGGGGAAGGAGGTCTGGCTTGGTGGACGGCCGAAAGACTAGCATCGTTCGTGGGGACTGGTTGGACGGGGAAGGCGATGCAGGGATGCTGGGGGAGGAGGCAGCTAAGTCCGCGACGAGGGGAAGGCTATTGTGCCAAATGCTCCCCCTCGAACTGCAGATTTTTTTCGGCCCCTCCCCGTTCTATGCGTCTTCGCACGCTTCTTTCTCGTCGGCGTATAACTTATCTAACTTCCCTTCCGTGCTCCTTGTGTATGCCCGGTGGAGATTTGCATCGATCGCAGTAACGAAGGGGACGATTTTACCAAGACAAGCAATTGTAGAATTGCCAATATTATTTCTGGAGTTGGTAGATGACTGCGCAAATAAAAGAAAATAATATTTAATTATGGTATTTAAAAATAAGTCTTGTCATAACAAATATCATCAAACGAGGGTAAAATGTTAAAACAAAGTGCCATCTATTGTTTACTCTTATGGGCCAAAGCAAAAGGAGTTTTCTATGTATAAATCCACGCCGAAATCATGCTAAATCTAAGCGTCCTGATTGCGCAAATGGTAGAGCTCCGACCGAAAACCGGGAGTTTCTGGGTTCGAGTCCCAATAAGACCAAATTTTTACCCTCTGATTTCTGGATTTTTTCCACCTACCACAGAACCGTTGTCGTCGTCCTTTTTCTATTATATGTTCCTATCCCTTTCTTTCCTTACCTCCGAATTAATTTGAATTTCTTCTGGTGGTGAAATTTGGACACTGCTAAATTCTTAAAAGGTAGCGTGAGGAAACAAATTCGTATATTTACCTCCATTAATGTGGAATAAGGAATATAATATATATATATTTTCATTAGAAGAAGTTTAAACAACTATCAGTTTCAGCTAAAGGTGTGGTGAATATGGTGTATTTTCTAATAATAAACAAAAAATCAAGGAATGACTATTATTTGGGATGTCAGTCGATGACATAAAATGAGATGAGCATAAATTGAAATGTTCATAAGTTATCACTAATTTATCATATCTCGGACCAACCTACTCAAGTATCTTAAGGTGCTTGGTTCTAACTGGCCTGTAGACCTAGACTCGTAATTTACGTTTTTTTCATTTCCAATATATTTAATATTTATTTTGAAAAAGTCTCAAAAGTCATGATTATCACTATTGTTTATTTCGAATAATATCGGCAGTAGCGAAAAAAACTGTTTTACCAGTTTTCACTCTCTATTCTAGATTTACTTATTTCAGTTCATTTGTAATTTCAACTTTTGGATGGAAGAAAAAGTATATTCTTGCTTTTCAATCAGTTGATTGATTTACAATTTACACAATTAAAATTAATAATTACATAAAATGAAGAATAAAAGCATGCTATTACATGGCAATTAAGTAAAGACACGCTGAAAACATTTTTTCCGGGAAAAAATGTGCTGTGCTCAATTATTAATAGAAAAATAATGTCCCGAAATGAAAATCCCATGTCTGTTCTTAGCAAGTAGATACTTTTTCCACAAGAATTAGCATAGATAACCATTTACATCATCAATTTAAATTTCGCAATATTTTCATAAATGAGTGTGTTTTTATAATATCGTGTCTCCGTAATTTTCGTTTAAAATGGGAAATGTTTTGAAAAATAAATAAATCCAAAATTTTCATTCAAATAGTTAATAGCGAATATATTAACCTCTAAGTTTTACCAATCTTTTCCAGAGAAAAAAATAATGCGAATTTGAAGTGTATGGATATTTAACGATTTCAATTTATCGATTATATTATCGATTTATTCGATTATATGTTTAATTAGTTACAAGAATATCAAAATATCAATAAATACTACTTTAAATAAATGTTGACAGCTTTCAGTTATCTAGCAAACAAACTACGCTGAATACAGGCAACATCACTAAGTATCAATAGTAAACCTCATTCGATTGTGCTCCTATTCCTAGGAGTACTGAATTAGAGAACACGTTAAATTAAGTATGCAACGACTATCTACAAAATGAATACGATTTTCTGCAATAATAGCCTCATATTCAGGTTTCAACTATTCATAACTCTAAAATTTATGAAGCCATTTAACTTGCCTGAGCCAAATAATTCCTGGCTGGCTAAAATAAAAAAAACCTCATCCAGATCCTAATTCGCAGCTACTAAAATTTTAACTGCCTTAGTTTTGTACCCGACGGTCAATGCTGGTTCATTTGTTCAACCCGAGCTAAAATACACGGGCCAGTCTATTCCCAGCATCCTGCTTTATGAAGCACAACTTAATCGATCCAATTAAACCCTGATGAGATATTCAGCTCTCCAGCGACATTAACATAAAATGATTTTGTTTAATTACCAGTTTTTTTCACTTCCCTCTCCACCGCGGTAGGATAGGATACCTAACCCGAACCTAAAACTTTCACCGGGTGCAGAGGATGGGGCATGCCCGCATCTGCGCCCTGTGGCTTCGTCAGAACGCTCATTTCAAATTAAATTAATTAAATAACATTTCAGTTTACGTCGATCGGGACCGTATTTGCAAATTCCGAAATTTCTTTCCCCGATCCGATAGGGGGTATAGGGAGAGAGAGAGAGGACGAGTGGGGATGATGCATGCCGGGTAGAAAAAAATAAGAGGGAGGGAAAACAGCAGTAGAGGAACGCATTCCGCGTCGCAAACACATTTGGCGATTTTGCACGAACCTCGCGCGGGGGGCGCATGCGCGTTGGACGGGTTTTCTCTCCCCAAAGTAGGTTGTTGTGGCGCGCGGGCGGGCAGGCGGACGGGTGCACGACGGAAGTTAAGTGAGGAAAGAGGATGGGTTAAGGTTCGAGCGGGGGGGAAGGGTGGGAAAAAATGGCGGACGAGGAAGATGCGGAGGGGGATGGGGTGACGGGAAGTTCGGACCGGGCGGTGGGATGGGGGAGTGGGCGAAAAGATGGGGTGGGGGTGTAAAAGGGTGGAAAGAGGGTGAAGGGGAGGAGAGAGAGAGAGAGTTGCAGTTGGGACGGGGGAGGATGAATATCAATTTATGGAAAGAGGAGAGGAAATGAAGATGTGGACGTGGTGGGAGGAGGGAAGTTAATAAGAAAAAAATGCATGTGCCTTGTTAACGAGGCAAACGCAACGAGAGGAGGTTGCATTCAGAGCGAAATGTCCATAGAAGTAATTACGGGAATAGCTGTGGGCAAGGAAAAAATATTGTACATTCGCGGAGGGACGGAAAAATCCATCTTCAACGTTGAAGACCTCTCCGCGTGGTCCGACGAAATTATATGCCGAGCGTGGTTCACTCGCTTAAGGGAGTTCAAAGGATATTACCAATATGGATAGTAAAAGAGCAAATTATCGTATTGCAAAAAAACAGAATTCATTAAGGCAATGATAAATACTGCATATAAATTACAAGCTTCGTAAGGTAAACAAGCATGTGGATATGCTATACGTTACCATATAATACGACAAAAATATCCCGATCTATTGAAAGAATTTAATGCCTAATATTTAATTTTTAAATGCCAGACTTAGAAATATCAGCAACATCGAGCAGTATTAAGCGCTCCAGTGAGTTTAACTTTCGTGGAACTCTTATAAATAGTATATGGAGAAAAAAGAAATTAATAATAATTGAATTTTAGCCCTTCGTACAGACAAAAAAATATATAAGTAATATGAGTGTCGTAGATAACGGTAAAATAAAAACATTTTAGCTACATGAGCTATCTTATCGAATAAAGCCTTTAATGAAACTGCTACATACTATGACCATCATTCGAAGTCGGCAGGCCGAAAGAAAAAATATATAACTTATCGATATAATGTCCAATATATCGCATAATGTGTCCTTTTAACTCAGGGATAAATTGACACTTGATTTTATAGTGTATGTTATCAAGAAAGTTTGTAAAATCAAGTTATTATTTTTAAAAAACATTGGACACAACATGATACATTTTAAACTAAAAATCTTTATCAAAACATCAGTTTACCATTTCACTGTAAACTTATAGTCATGTAATAAGTCTTTGGGATAAAATGCATAATAAGTTAACTTTTTCCTATCAATTAAGTCATTTTCCCAAAGAAATTCTGTGAGTCATGTCTTTATGCAATAGATTTTTGCAATATCTCTCATAATAATGCAGCATAGTTAATTTTAGTAATAGTTGTGTTAGATAAACAGCAAGGAGAATGATGAGTATTACGGACCTTCAGAACTTAGGCTACTGGTAGTTATATTACTACACAATACATTGCTTCCACCATCATTCACCCATAGCTATCTGTATGTAAATAGGAATCATTGAGAGTTATCATTGAGAGTAGGGCTTGTTATGAGATCACTATTTACTCTTGATCAGAGCAATAATTTGTCTCCTGTGAAAATAACGTATAAGTAGATGGGTTATGAAAATGAATATTTATAAATATTTTTGCTATGTAAATGAATCAGCATGCTCACCGCTGATTAATTCCATTTAATGAAAACTCCCCTAATGGCAAATGAAGTTCTTGATCATCCAAAAATATCAGTTGGAGGATGGAAAATGTAATTATTTAGTATCGATTTATGAATTACCTAATAATTTAAGGCTAAATTCTGCTTTTAGTTTTTATATAGATCGTATATTTTCTTTAAACAAATCTTATTTTCCATTATTCCCTTATCCCATTTTATTGTACCAAGAAAGTGGAAACTATTCTGCTCTATCGGAAATAGATTTCATCTAGCGATGAAAATGGTTGGGGAATTAATAAAATTAGCGTTTACACCTAACTCATGAAAGAATAACTTTCACTGCCCAAATAAATTTACATTTACAAATTGAAAATTTGAATTTTTAGCTTGAAATATAACTGCACGGAATTATATACATCGAAGTAAACTTATATTTTCATACCATCTCTCGTTTACTTTCCTAGATTTTAATTACTCTAACAGACGAGGTAGTGCAAATTTTTTCAGAGAAACTCAATACATGGAATAGAAATAAACCACCATGCCAGCGATTTTTAATAATCTTCACTGGTCAACAACCCAAAAGATTGGTTTGAAAAACCTCTCTGCTCAATTTTTCTGTTAGCTATTCGTTTCACACCTATATATTTCTTCTCTTTCACGACCTTCGTAACCTGTTCCATGCATTTTATTTCATGTCATCTTTTTCCGTTGTTACCATCTACTTGTCTCTCAATGATTGCCTTCATCAGACTTCCATTCCTCAATAGGCGAGTAGTTTGTTCATACATATCGAGGTTTCCATGATGCTTCTTTTCTCTGCCACTATTCTTGGGACTTCCTTCTTACTTACTCGTTCAATCCATTTGATCCTCGTCATTTTTGAGTCGGGCTACATTTCAGAGGCCTCTACCCTTATTTTCCCCACCGCAATCTTTGTCCATACCACACATTTCTTAAAGAAGCATACTCAAATTGCAAGTTGTGATAAACTGTTTCCTTACTTTTTTTAATTTTCCCCTGTCAGTAGATTTTCTTTTAGTTGAATTCTCTCTCCCCTTGTGATATTCTGCTGATAATCTCTCCCATTGCTAGTTATCCTGCTTCCACACTGCAAAATGTATTCCAATCTCTTAGTTTTCTTTCCATTTTTTTAAATTTTGATCTTGATTTCTTTACATCTGCTTCATACAGATATCTAGGCTTTCTCCATATGTAATTTCAGCTGATAACTACCAATTACTCGAATAAAATAGTCCTACTCTACTTCAAGCCCATCTCTGACTATTCTATGACAGCTATGGCACCGATAACTTAGGAACGCTAATAATATTGAGAATGGATGAATATTTATCTATTTTTTGACTTTATTAATGGCTTTCTCGATGTAAACGTTAAAAATCACCGCTGATAAAGCACAGTCTTTTCTTACTCTTTTCCTAATTCTTCATTCTTATAAGATGGGTGCTGATAATGTTACCGTTACTTGGTTTTTTTATAACATGAAGATGATTCTCCGGCTATTGCATTGGACTACAATTTCTATCAGGATTCCAGGCCTCGAGTTCCAATTTTAACACACCGTCTCTAAGTCTACATACCGCAAATGCCAAGGTCAATAATTTCTTCTCATGAATATCAGGGAATTAAGAGTCACTCGCCAAGTTGAGTTGTCCAAGCAGAACATATTCATCCTCAACCAACTATAATACATTATATTTATTGATTAAATATATTAAATATCCTAATGTCCACTAAAAGAGAGAAATTTAAATTTAATACTTATTCAAAAGGGCTATTGGATGATGAAATGTCTTTAAATTATGTGTTGTTCTGTTCCGTGTGGCAGTTCAATCATTATAACTTATCAATTGTTATTATGCAGCAGATGAATGCCAAAGTATGATTTTGGGGTTTCTTAAAAATAGAAAGATGAAATTGCAATATAAGACGTACAGTCAAAATTATAAATTAGGATCTTAGTAAGTTTGAATATTCTCTCGATAATTTTGGCTTAAATACAATTCAGCTCAGTGAAATATTATAAATAAGCATTTAGCAGAGGCGCTTCTCAATAAATAAATGTAATAAAATGAATTTTATGGGAACTACATGGTAGGTAAAAATCACAATAAGGATAATAAAATGGAAAAAAAATTAGCAACGATGGGATGAGAGTTCATTAATTTAAAAAAAATTATGGAATCTGATATTTCAGTTACGAGGACTTCAATAGGAGAAACAATTTTTATTATTTAAATTTAAGCCTTAGTAATCTCTAATTTCTTTACTTTTTTAGCAAAAATAATCAGGCATGCTAATTTTCAGCTAGTACGGCCGTAGATTAATTAAAATACATACAAATATTGAGAAATTAATGAAAATGAATCGAAGATGTGTGTTTCTAATTTAAAGGAAATCAATTCCTAATTTCAGTTAAAAGTGATAATAAAAACAAAAAACTAATATTTCAAGGAGTATTGAGCCTTGGCCTGTAAAAACGAATTTTATTGTAATTCAAATGTTATGACTTCTTAAGCATCAGAACGCTGATCAGTAATTGGCTAAATACTGCAGAAAAGAATATTTTGGAGAAGATTACAAGGCAAATTTCTTCGCTAAGAGAAAAGATGGAAAATGAGTCTTACCCAATAGACGCAGAAGAAAAGACAGCGTAAATATTCCGCAGAAAGCTTAGGCACGAAAGAAATTTAAAAAAAGCTAACAAACATGCAGAAGTAGTTAGAAAAAGTTTCGGAGTTGTTGACAAGCAAAAAGGAAATTATGACGGGAAAAAGTATGAAATTAGATGAGCTAAAGCGATAAGCCGGCAAAATAAATTGCAGATTAATACTAGGCTATCCTTAGGATTTCTGATCGAGAAAAAAGACGATGAAATATTTATATAGAATTCATAGAGAAACAGAATAATTTCAACAGGAGGAAAATTAAATTATTTCTCTTCAGTGAATAGATGAATGACTTGTAAAATGCAAGTTTTCTGAATAATAACCAAAATCAACATCAAATTCCTACAATAACTCTTTTAACACCACTTAAGACATTTTTCACTTAACTGGAAGAAATTATACTTATCGGAAGAGAATTATGTGTCCGAAAATGTGATCTGCAGCCTTGTGAATTCATGAATGCAGAAAATTGAGTTCTTTAATTCATATTTAATTTTAACGTGCATGAATCTTTGATTCATATAGCTATAATGCGAGCTCGTAGACTTTACTTGCAAAATAAATTATGTATTTAAATGAATAGCGCAAGAAAAATTAAAAGGCTACAATCTCATGGTGGCTTGGTAATTAACTTGAGGGGCAGGAGCCGCTGATGCAATTTCTACCTCTTCAGTAATATCCTCATTAATGTCTCCTTTATTTACCTTCTTGATATAATTATTAGCTGAAACAAAGAATGACGAAATGTAAAAGGCAGAAAGAATTATTTTGTGGCATTATTTAACACTAGCTTTAACTTTGTGGAAAATATAGATCGAGAGTGAGGGATCACGTCATCTTTTCGAGAGTTTAAGAGCTCTTTTTTGAAGTTGCACATTTAATTATATTCATATCACATTTAATTAGGGTGAATACATTATAGCAACTAAGTATGTAACGATTGGCCCTCATTTTTAAAAATTCGTATACCAAACATGCATGCCTAAAAACGTGGGTGTCATTTATACCGTATTTTCATACCATAATTGTTGTTCTAGCTAATCGGAAGGCCAACTCAAGGCCAAAAAAGACAGCTCCTTGAGATCTTGCCTTCTCTTCGTTAATCGTCCTTCCTTATTCCTTCTTTCTTAACATATATTTCCCGACGTATTCCTTGTAAATGGCACAATAAATAAGAAAGCAATAGAAGATCTGATACCAAGGCAAAGCTCAAGCTGTGCAAGGGATTTTGCTATGTTCGATACCGCATACAAAGAATAGAATAGGAAGTGGAACGAGAAGGAGCGAGTTTAGGACAGGTCTGTGAAGCAGAAAAAATAAATTTGTTGTGCGGAGATTGAAAGGTTAAGAGGGGAATGAGATTGAAGGAGTCGAGGACGAGGTGAAGCCTTGTGCGTGCATGATTCAGGACGTCAGAGGACTAGCAAAGGGATGAGTTGGAAGAATTGGAGGAGGGAGTGGGGAGCTTGGGAGGATGGGGAGGGTTTAAAAGAAGGAGGAGGTAGAGGGTTGAAAAAAAGAAGGCCTGAGGGGGTGGGAGAGGAGAGGAAATGGTGCCGGGGAGGGAGGGACGTGGAGAAGAAGGAAAAAATAGCCCCGTGTAGAGTTCGAAGACCTCACGTTGGTGGAAAGAGTGCGCAGTTTGCGAGTAAAAACAGCTGAAGGACCGGAGGCGGACTGGGCTGAGGCGCAAGGGGCCCGGCGTTGAGGAAGGACGTGAGGGAACGGAGGAGCATGGGGGTCAGTAAAATAAGATCGGCCGAGAAATAAGAGACTGAGCCAAGAGGGTGATTTCTTTGCTCACTCCTTACGGTCGTGCTTTGGAATTCTCTGCTGCCATGTTCGAGAAAAACGTACTATCGTATGTTACTGAGTCGAGAGGGGTGCATTGCTGATAATATCATCGCGTCACAACAATGTGTGTCACAGCAATCATTTAAACAATTCGGTCGGTTGAAACACAAGTTGAAACAGAAAGCAACGTCCTCATTCCTAAACTCTCTCGGCCTAAAATACATACACAAAAATACAAGATTTTGAAGAGATCCGTGAAGAAGTTCATGCATTGCTGAGAGAATCTCCTACAATTTATTGGAAGTAGCTGGTTACTAGTTTCAATGAAGTATCCAATCTCATACCTTTCAAAATAATTTCTGAAAAATGTTTTCCATGCGTCAGTGAAAAAAAATAGTGAAAATTTGCTTGCTTGCGACTGCGAAGCAGGACGACTGTGCTCAGTCTTTGTTACCCATATCACCGCATTCGTAATTCGTCATTCATTCATCAGCACCTACTTAAGTGAGAGAGCTTTTCCATGGCAAACGCATACAACTCAGAGTTGCAGACAGTAAGAGGGAAACTTTGAAGGTATAAAATGAGCAAAATATCACGGGAATTGAATCATATCACGTGGTTCTAAATTTTACGAGAAAAAATAGTACTGTATTTTTATTGGAAATGTATATAATGAGACAAATGCAAACATAGTTTTTGTTTAGAAAAAAGCTTTATTGAGTTTTTTGTACATCAAATAATTGCCTCATAAAGCCGAAAAACGATTAAAATGTTTTAATTGTTCTATTACAAGGTAATCTCACTTAACCCTTGAAATACGGAGAACTCACGAAAGTTTTTTTTGGTGCAGTTCCATAGACAGCTAAGCAAAGGATTACAGCGTGTCAAAATTACACTGTCCCGCATTCTACAGTTAAATAGAATACATGATGATGTCATTATGAGTAGATTTAGAATATTATTTTGAAATATGAGGAATAAGTATCCCATTAAAGTAAATAATTTCCTTTTGATCCTACCAATGGCATATAACGCTCTACAGCTGAATTTCATGATAACACTTTCCTTAAAATTGCTTATCAAAGGTATAAATATTACAAAGGTTAAAATACTAGATAGCACCTGAACTTCGTAAGGCCAGCTAAAAATGTAGATAAAATATCCTTGCACCAATTCTCCAAAGCAAAATAAAGGGAACGGCTGGAAAGTCGGAGGCGTAAATTCCGAGCATAATGAATGAAAAACTGTTATTTGGGTTTAAATTTAGTGACTTAGGAAAATGGTGAACCTCTTGGTCTCATGAGCAGCCTCGGCTCCTTGAATCCACCGTCAGAGCTCTTCCTGGTTCTTTGGGATTTGCCAATTACATTATGCTTAGGGCGGTAAAAAGCCATGAGAGTAAACCGGACTGATCGTACTGGAGGGTGCAAATTGGGTTGACAAGAAAGACAAAGGTAGGTATGAAGGGGTCACTGGAAAACAGCTAAGCGGGGGAAAAGAAAATGTTAACAAGAAAGCTACGTATAAATTGGAAAGTATTGAAGAAAGGAGCGTAAAATAGTATATGAATGCTGTATATTATTATGAAATTCAGTAGGTAAATAATCCAGGTCACTCGGGTCCCTTTGATAAATACGAATTTAACAACAAAAGAGGGATTGTCTTGCAATTAGCCGGAAGAATTTCTATTTCCGGTATTGAATAAAAATTTAAAAAACCTGAAGAATAGCGAACGGTGAAGCGTTTTTGTTCCACTTACGAGCGTAATGGCAGTAAAAAACCTTCACTTATGTTAGAGGAAGTACTTTTTCGACGCCTAGAATCAAACAGTTTTCATAAGTCGCTTTTTTGCATGTTTGCAAATGTGAAATCTCGAATTTAGAAGGAGAAGTTTTAGAAGAAGGGTATAAGAGAAAAGAAATCAGGGAGAGGAAAAGAAAAAACTTCCCCGTCCCTGATTTCACCTGAATATCGTCTCGCATGTTTTAGGATGTGCTGCAGCATAACATCACCTGTTCTTCTGAAGCCCTCAAAAACTCTAATGGAGGAGGGTATACGTTACCTTAGAGGACTAAAGCCATAGAACTAATTTGAATTCCTCGGTCGATCTCATCTCAGGGTATTATTTTCTTATAGAATTTATGAGATGCACCATCCGTATAGGTTTGGTAAAGGATAGCACTACACTATGTGTGTGAGATCTTTGCAATGATTCCTTTGATCGTATTCCCGAAATGCATTACAATTACGGGTAATTTTCATCCAAATATTAATTTCATTGGTTAGACTTCTATTTTTAATTTAAATAATGTGAAATAATGGCATAAAATAAAATTTAGAGAGAATTCTTGATTAGCCTCTCAATGAATACACAATTAACTATAAATGATAATGCATACTTAAGTAACACTATAAGACTAAAAGTTAGGATAGTGTGCCATAGTGAAACAGTCTTTATTTGGCTGTTGTTCCCAGTGTTGAATAACAGAGGCAGTCACGAATCCATCAGATAAGTAAGCCTTGATGTGATTATTCCGGAAGTGAACAATTGGCTAATCAAATGTCAAACCCGTAATATAAACCCGCAATAAGACGTAAAAAATGGAACCAAATATGCCATAGATATTCCAAATCAGCAGTGGTGTATAAGTAGATTTGGTTTTTAAAAAAATGCTACACAAGTGCTTTAGTCCTCAGTATTGCACACAGAGATTCAGGTAAATTTAAAATATATGTTTTTTGAGAAATAGAAATCATATCATCAACGGGGGTGAATGAAATTTTTGACGGAAGAATTATGCAGCCGTTTGGCAGCAGTACAATTAAAGGAAGAAGTAATTTAACCATATCAATTATAATTCTTATTAAAATGGATTTGACCTTTAGGACATTCTTGTTCCCTAATTAGTAAACTTATCAATAATAACGAACACAGGACAGAAAATTTACTACGTGATTGTTAGCCTAACATTTTGGCATGAATTTTCATCAGACCACAAGTTCAGTAAAGTAGAACATTCAAATTTCTACATGCATTGGGAAAATGATTGACTGTAAGGGTTAGTAAGATTGTATGAAATGGACTGTAGATACATAAAATAGTATAAAAATGAATATTTTAATTTTCTGTTGCAAAAAACTAATCCTACGATCCACAAATCATTCCTATGTAACCAATGCCTTTCGAATCCCTACCCAGATGGAATAGAAAATTGACTTTCTTGGACCACTTTTAACCCTTTGGGATCTATTTTCAGAATGCATAACGCAATCACCTAGATTGAACTGGAGTGAGTGGTTATTTTGAACAGGCTGAGAAGTGAGACTCTGGAGCGCTTGGAAAAAAAGAGAACCCGCTAGTATTTATAGGCACTCCGGCAAACGAAGCCAAGTTTTCACATTTTTTCCATCTTTTCCGCGCATCCTATCCACGTCGCTATGAGAAAATCATGCGAGAAATTATGCATAATGGAAGGGATGTAGGTGGGTAGCTAGGAGAGAAAAGCAACGACAGTTAAGAATGAAGGAAGCGTAGGAGGCTGCTATTCTAACTGTAAATTACAGACTGCCAATCAAAATATTGTGATATGGTTATATTCATTTTCATTGATTCTATTTTTAAAAGCCAATGCATTCGGTACCGAACTATTAAATGCTCATGAGTGCGCGAAAATGTTGATTTACAACGTGAATTAAAATATTTTTTCATCGGAATTCCGATAAAATGCATTTAGATATTAAATAAAAAATAATAAAACATTCGATCACTTTTCTTGCTCAGGTAGTTGACTTAATTAACATTTTCACATTGACTAATATATTTATGGAGGCTGAATGAAAAAAACGGCACTATAATCAATTGTCATCGACCTTATGGAACTTAAAAAAACTTATGTTTTCATTAAAATTTACGTTCAACGTAACTTAAGGATAAATGTAACGTAATTAACTTGTTTTCAATTATATAGCCGTAAGAAAAGTAGGCTGAATAGTAGAAGAAAAATTCTGGAGAGCTAGATTTTCCTAAAACTAGGGAATGTAACAAATGAATAATTAAAGAGTTGTGAAACTAAGTTCTAGAATTGAAGGTGAAGTCAATTTGAGAGTTAGAAGACAGTTGAAAGGCAAGCAACCTTACCCAACATGCACTTTATTTATAACACCAGAGAGCGAGTAAAAAAAGACCTTCCTTTAAGCCCCTGAACATCCATCACACTTGATACATCCCCCCAGGAGTAATCCCAGACCACGACAATCCCAAATAGCCGCTGACGCCTAGCCACACGCGTTCCAAGACACTCACCTCGAACTGTCCCCTAATGACCCCAAGACCACCTCCTCCCTCACTTTTTCTTCGAACTATATCCATCCACGAATCTATATGGTCTTACTACCGGGTTCCTTGGTATATTTCATCCCACTCGAGTTCACTTACTTAACGTAAGAGTAAGAAAATGGACCGCTGTTGCAATTAATAAAAGATAAAATCTTAGGAGCAGTAATCATTTCTCAGCTCAAGTAATATATGATTTCTCATTATAAAAATACAGCATTGACCGCGGTATATTTTTATAAGCACTTGGAATGATTTCATTCCCTTCCAGCCTCATTCAGTGCGATATTGCTTGGAATTGGTTTAACATTACAGATCATCCAAAATTTTGCTATTGTTTTAATATCGACGAAATAAACTTTTAAGCTGGGTATGCATGTTCCTCTGCATCTACTTATATATTTGCTGATTTATAGGATCTGCATTAATTGTGTGCAGAAATTTATTTTATGCCATGTTTGTTTACTAAAACATTAGGATTCTTCATCTAATATCCATCCAAAGGTTTAGACAAAAAAATGATTGTGTGACTGAATAGTGATTAAATAGCATTAAAAAGTTGGTGCAATCATTCAGGAGGAAAAACAATGGTAAATGTAGTAACGATGAGGAAATAGACGCTAGGAGACAAAATTAACTGCTGAGATTTATTTCACTACGTTTGCAAAATTCCAAAAAAAATTTCAGGCACTAGTTGAATAATCACTGACACCACATTTCCTGGTTTTTTGGAGCCCTTTCTTGGTGCATTCCCTATTTTCTCAAGTCAGTAATCTTCACAAGTTAATTTTTTCAAGCCAATACAACCAGAAAAAAATCTGAGATAAAAAGTAAATAAATATATTTTTAAGATTATGGGAGCTTTAAATTGCGCGGCATATTAGATATTCATTTTACTACCATTATAATTCTATTAAATCAATATTAAGCACAGATATTACATTACTCATTGAAAATTCTGAAGGAAATCGTGGAAGAAATTTTCCGTTGGAAGAAAGCGTTTCCATGCTGCTTACGAGTATAATGGCAGTGCAAAACTTCCACTTATGTCATAGGAAGTAATCTACCCACTAAAGTTTTTCATGTACTAATGATATCCCTATGCTTTGCGTAAAAAAATATTCAATTCGTCACAAATACTAGTATTGTCATCAGACACAAATTATAACAAAATATTCAAAACTGCTTTAAAGAACATAAAATTCAAGGGTGCAATATTAAAAATTTTAAGTAAAATTTAAAGTGGAAGTTTCAGATTTAAGACAGGAAATGGGCGTGTTAAAATAAAAGGTCATACACATTTTAATATTACGGCTTGTCGATAATTCTATGTTTATTACGAGCAACCTGTTTAGTAATCTACAGAATATCGTTGACGATGTGTAAAGTTGGAGGACAATTAGGCGATGATGTTCACATGATGGAGAGAGGAACATTTTTTTTGTCTGATATCGGGTCATATTATAAACATGTGGACTTTTGGTAATTCTAGGGGACGGAATTTTAAAAATATTAGGTGACAATATATACAGGGGTGATCTGGGGTGATTGGGGGCACTCGGCTAGAGCCAAATTCTAGAAAGTAATTTTAGGGAATTACCTATTAGGAGATGGATTTTGACGCTATTCTGGCTCTTGAAATACATATATGAGTTAATAAAAATAGCAATTTCGTGAGGAAAAATACATTGAAAAGTGCAAATTTTACAGCTCGAACGATTTAACAATGTACTATAGTTCTATTACCTATTAATTAATGAATTTTTACCTTGAAAAAACGCTGAAATTAAAAAAAAACTCTAAAACAACCTTTTCGATAATCCATTCAAAATGCATCAGGTTTTCCTTTATCTTCTGGCAGTTTTACCTTATTTCTTTTTTAATATTTTTTGCACTGTGTATGTATAAAGGGTAAAGCAACAAATAAAATCGACAAATTTTATAATTGAAAAAATTAGTTAGGCACAAAGAATCTCCTCTTTCGTTACACCTTTCATATACGTTTCACGAAAGTCGTGAGCCTTTTGGGGGCCCCCTTTGCTCGAGGCCTATTAATTAATGAATTTTTACCTTGAAAAAACGCTGAAATTAAAAAAAAACTCTAAAACAACCTTTTCGATAATCCATTCAAAATGCATCAGGTTTTCCTTTATCTTCTGGCAGTTTTACCTTATTTCTTTTTTAATATTTTTTGCACTGTGTATGTATAAAGGGTAAAACAACAAATAAAATCGACAAATTTTATAATTGAAAAAATTAGTTAGGCACAAAGAATCTCCTCTTTCGTTACACCTTTCATATACGTTTCACGAAAGTCGCGAGCCTTTTGGGGGCCCCCTTTGCTCGAGGCCCTCGGCAAATGCCGACCGCCAGCCCCTATTTTATTATGTATCCCAAAGAAATTATGAAGCATCAATTCTGAATTAGAACTTCAAATAGCGCACGTCTGAGAATTGTGAATAATTTGAAAATTATATATAGTGTGTTTCAACGTTGGTGACTCATCTTTTCTTCCTAAATTTTCTCGTTCCTTTATGGTAAATATTAGCATGTAGAATTTAACGCATAGGTATGTGTTAAAAGAATTAATATCAAGGGTCTAATGGTATTTGGCTAACGAGAAGATGCCGACGGGTAATTACCACTAAAATTTAAATTTCCATTGGCATTGCTTATCCGGTCCATTTCTGGCCCATAATACCGTCCAAACCTGAACATATAAAAATGAAGCACTCTCAAGATTGAAACAATATTTTAGATTTAACGAGTGAAATGGCACGAAGAAATATTTGTATCAAAAGAAGAATTTTAGTATAAAATAAAATGCATTTAATTCCTAATTGATTGCTTGAAGAATAAACAATGATCAAAATCACGTATCGCAAAAAAGCAATTATTGCTTTCTCATATTTTCTAGAGTAATCTATTTTCACCTTATGATATCATTCTCAAGTCAATTCATTTCAAGGTATAAACAAGTTTATGTTAATCCGGTAACCATATACATATAGAAATATGTATACATATATTGGCACACACAGTAGTGTAAATGTTTCAATTTCTTACTAATCAACCATTTATATGCAAATAGTAGTATAGTTGCATATTGTCAGTTACCACACAAGAGCGTATTTTGCCGAAATATGTTTGTTTTACAGGAGATTTTAGGTGCGAAGCAGCTTTTTTCATAGAAACTTTCAATGTTAATTCCAAGGTCTTGGTCTCATAATATGAAATTCACCATTGTTTAGTTTTTTCTGATGGTATTCCGAAATATGTATTTAAGATATTTTCTGCAAGCAGCAACAAATAAGAGATCGTAGTGAGTGTTAGTACTTGAAATGTTGTGACTCAATGTACAAAAGATACGACAACTAATATGCCTGTCGTATAACTTAATGAAATTAGCCCATTCCGTTATTTAAACATTTAAGAAAGATTACGGTTCAATTTTTTTGAAGTAATCCTTTTCTTGATGTAGCCTGCAAGTAACTAGGAGAACATTTACATCTTCCCCGAGTCTCCTTCAGCTTTCGAGTTTTAGCTCTCATACATTTCTTATGATGCAAAAACAGCAGCTGGCAGAAAAAGTTTCACCGTTAAAGTCACATAACGTTACATTATACAAAGAGGATTATGACACCATTCAGGGAAGTGAATAAACTAAAACTTGGAAGTAAAAACCCTTATGAATGTAACGGAAGCCCTCACTATTTTCCTGAGGAACCCCTCCAAAACATTAATTATGGCCATTTAGGCAAGAGTTTACCCACCAAATTGGTGTTCTATGGCTAATATTTGATTCTGCTTGGCGTTGTGTGAGAAAAATATTCATGACTTACAAATTAAGAAACATTTAACATAACACATACTAAAATTTTCGGAAGAAAACACCGGCAGAGGCATAACATCCTCTTTCTTATGAATAAATTGACCTTATAGAGCAGATTGGTTGTACTTTATATGTAATTTGATCCGGAATATGGCTAGTTAAAGTATCGGTAATAGATATTATTTAAAAATGGAGGTAGATACTATTGAAATTATAGAAAAAGGAATATTTACATGCACCTACTGAATACTTTAGCTATAATGAATGCCTCTTGCATAAATAAACACTAATAAACAGGCACAGTACGTTTTTGTAACGCTTCTTCAATACGATATTAAACATGAATATCGAATCGATTAGGTATGAAATACCGTGTATCTTACAAAGAAGCTCTGAAAAAAAATTCGAGGGAGTAGTTTCGTAATGACCTATACCTACCTAGATTTCATCATAAAAGAGTTATTAATTATGTATCAACCTTGAATAGCATGTACGCCAATGCATTCTAAAAGCACTGTCAAATGCTGGCAATTAATATTATTTACTTCCTATCAGTAAATCATTCAAAAGAAATGTCTGTCACTCTGAAAAAGAGAACTGCTGAGCTAAGAATTTTAAGTTGTTATTTCAGCTAAGTGAGATGGATAACTTTGCGGAAAAGGTTTTCATATGAATGGTAATAAAATATTGATTTTTACTTCGTTTTTTGATTTGAGTATGTGCCAAAATCTAGAAGTCCCCTACTGGTAATAATTTTAGAATACCTTCATCAATTTAGGGAAGTTATTTTTCCAAATATTAAGCAACACATACGATCTTTTGAAGAAAACAGTTGTAAATTGAATACGCTTCCCAAGCAATTCATATCCCACTAAGGGGAGGCTCAAGTACGTAAATGAGTTCCGAAGAAGAAGGATAGCAATATTCGTATACTACTCAGCCCTCTTACACTGGAAATTTCAGCAATAACTTGATAACATTTAGGAATGAGAGTCGGGGCACAGAAATTCATTTTTATTTATTAGCAGTCAGAGAGGTGTCAATCTTGCCAAGTTATTGCTCCACGACTCCTCTTATTGACGTATAATCTTTCTCCACGAGATATTATTGGGCATTTAAATGCCGAATGCATTGGCAAGTTATCCCAGTCCTTGTAAACAAATGTACTGGGAATTTCTTCACAGTGAGAATTTTTTCCAGTTCCCACCATCACATCTTATTATTAAAATTAGTACAGCATATTTATCCATCTTAAAACTATAGTATAAATTTCTGAGGTTTAAATGTACACCCTATAAAGGCGAATGACTGGTAGATATCGTTTTAAAATTCTTCCGTGGCTTCAAAGATTGACTGAGCATAGCATTGAATGAAATTTAAAAATATTTATAAAATGTATTCGTCCATCATCAAGGAAATAAGTGGATTGATAAAAAATTCATGAAAAAATTCCTATTTAAATGATGACTTAATCGATATTGCCCTTAATTTTGCAATTCCAAATATTTTTTTCACCAACTCAATAGGTAAGTAAACTCGTATATTTTGATATGTAGAAGTTAAGATGAAATTAACAAATTATATTTTTTGAATAATAGTAAGAGTTAACAGGAATAGAGTTTACGCCTGAGGGTTAATTTTTTGTAGTCAACCTAAAATGACTATCACAAATTCCATTATAGGTGTGGAAAATGTGGACAGACTTTAAAATGCTGGATATCTCTACGTTTTTTTAATAATCTTCCTTATAGTAAAAACTTCACCTAGGCCATGTAATTGACTATAAGCACTATATGATGTTTTACCTAATCACCGTTGCTTATTAAATGGCTTTACAAGTTATGTTTAAACAAATATTGCACAGCCAAAAAGCTTTACACAGTATCAAGGCAACACATGCGGGAATTAACCCATCTCGTTTTTGAAGCTAAGTAAACGTGGAATCCATTATTACCCGATCCGTGTATAAAGTCAGATTGATCTCTTCATTTACGGGAACAATAATCCCATTTTACTTGGACATTCACCAGAAAATCTGGATTTTCATCATGAATACGATGTCGGACTCATTCCCCACCTCCGCTCTAAAATATGAACGGTACGAAGAAGCCTCCCATTGTAATCAAAAAGATCCAGCAAACCACGAACGTATGTTTCTTCCCTCGACCTTATTTTTAGACATTTCCTTACCTCCTGGAGATGTTAATCTATACCCCATAGAACGATGCGCATAATTATAAAGAAACAAAGCAGAAAGTACGAGGGATTGGAGCATTTCTTGAAGTGGGGGAGGAAGGGGTATGTATATCTGTGGCATCTTGCCTCCAAACTTCACCTTCATCCACGCAGCACACAAGTGCATTCTGGGATGAAGAATGGGCTTAGTGGAAGGAGTTGGGGAGAAAAAAAAGCGGCGAAGGAGACCTCAATGCGATGGAGGGGTGTATGATAAAAGAAACCCAGTAGGGTGGGGTGAGGTGGAGGCAAAGAATACCTCTGACGGGTACCCCGCGGAACTAGTCACGACCTACGACAACTGAGATTTACGTCACGTCCGAGGCTGCTTCTTTTTTTTATATTCCTCTCCTCCTCTCTTCCTCTTTTCTCATTCCTTTTTCCTCCTTGCGCCTTTTCCCCTCCCTCCGCTATCCAGCACTGCATTCTATCTCTCAATCATCGTCCGCAGCGCTCCTAGGCGCTCCCGGCATCGTCGGCCGTATTCTCGCAGAAAGAAACCCATCCGCTAGGCCTAGACGTCATGCGCGCCAACGCCGCGGATGAGTCAGTACGGGAAACAGAATAAAAAGATACTTTGGAATTGTAATAGAGCGAATACTGTAAAAAAAGACAATATCATTTTGAACTTTTCTGTACTTGGAAAATTTTGAGGTTTCGCTGATACTTAGTCAAAATAGGGATCGGTTATACAGAAAACAAATAAACACCGCATCCGAAATATTATTGGGGACCATCTTAAATTCAAAATAAAAGCATATAGATCATTGCTTTATTACTTTTATTCGCAAATATTTGTTCCATATTTAGGAACAGCTCATCCGTTGTATTTTGTCAGAAAAGTCGGCTATTAAATATGGACTTAAAGCTAAAAGAAGACCCCATAATACCGTCGGATGCCTCATTTTTTAAATAACTATCGTAATCGGTAACTTTTTCTTCTTGTGTACGTAGCTTTTGCCAGCAAAATATTTCAAACTTTACAAGCTACGAACGCGATGGTATCGTAAAAATTCCGAAAATGTCTACTGTAATTAACCTTCCACAAAAGTGTGCAGTTTTGTTCCAAATAATTTGAAATGCTTTAGTTATTACGAGTAGCATGTAGATGTTACTGCATTTCTAGAATGCAAAGAAAACCTTTCCCGCAAAATTGTCTTACTTTGTACTGAGTGATATAAAATGGACATGATATTCAGAACTGCTGTTTGTGCATTTATGTTTTCAAATATTATTTTTACGATGAAAAAGCCGACGATGATAAGAACACATCTGTTACTTAACATATAGTCGCATCATAAAAGCCTTAACCAGATATCCAAAGGTTACTTGCTTGTCACCCCAATCTCCAAGTCCTTGATTCACATATTGGTAGTTGCGATTAATTATTTTTCATAACAAATCTTATTGTTACTTCGACATATAATGAGTGGCAATTCCTAAACAAAACTCTTTCCATCGGATGAACTCGGTTTATTTTAAAATTAGTACCACCTGCCGAAAAAATCACGTGATGTGCTCTCATCTTGTAATTTGGCAAAAGTTTATTCCTGGGTATGAGCGTTTACTTTGGGACATTCGTGAGTCCAGCCAATTTTCCGGTGAAACAATGGTGTCAAATAAAACGGAGGCTGGATTGAACTTAAAGGAGTTTCTCTTTCTTTCAAGTAGAAGTAAGCAACGCATACCTGCTATTTAATCATTTTCATTATAAAGTACAACCCAACCGAAACGTAGAGCGATGTAGACATTTCAATTGGAATGACGGTAAAAAGGACCAGTAGAATGAATCTTAGAATAGAGATTTTTCTCGTATGTTTCGGGCCGAGTATCAAGGTTTTCAAAAACGATTCTTTTCAACTCCTGATCATATTCAATCTGCCATTAATTTTCCCAAAAAGTGTAAAATAAATTTGAAAAGGTTTACCTAATAAGAAAAGGTAATCTGGCAGCATTGTCAAAAATGTTCTGCTACATGAAATTAGTCTTAGAGAAAATAATTAAATAAAATTTGGTCAACTGGACTTTTGTATCAACACAGATAGACTTGAACTTCGGAAAAAGAACATATATTTAAGAAGTAAGCATGACTGGCAAAGGTATTTCAAAACTAATGAAATATGCATTTATTTTCATAATTTACAGTAAGTTGTAAAATTCCAGTCACAATGATCACATAAAAAAATAGCATTAAGTACTCATAAATTACTTTGCTTCTTTTTCACCAAGCTTATACAATTTTAATGCAACAAAATAGTGATATCACGGGTACTATTACTTTATTTTTAATCACTCGTTCAGAAACATCTGCAGATAGTTTACTACGTCGTCTTTACCTCTCGTTTATCCATGAGTTGACCTGAACTAAAAAGATAGGAGGCTTATGTGTCAAATTAGACTAAACATCATCAATTATTTTTAGGTTTCATGGATAATTTAATAAAACCCCTAAAAACCTTTGTGTTTTCACGACTTGCTGATGTATAATTCATACTTATAACCTATTAGCATTTTAAAGCACTGCATCTAAAAGGTTCACTTCCTACAAACAAGTTAAATGAATAAAATATATAATTCTTAAGAATAATACGAATGATTATTACAATTTTAATAATCTCGTTCATTGAACCAACTCTTGATGCATGAACTAGGAATGATAACATCACTTTTATAAATGTTTTTATATGCGTTCCCATTCTTTTCATGGGTTTTAATTTCTAAATTTCTTATGTTGTGTGTTGTATTAGCTTCTTGTTATGCTGTATTAGCTTTTTGTTTTTTTAGAGCTCTGTTGGTCTTGGCTACAGAGAGAAAAACAAGGGATAGTTGTGGATGAAGCCGCATTGATATGAAAGGGTTAAAGAAAGATAAAAGTGCTGAGTGATATTGAGGTTTTTCTTTTATATCATCGCTTTGATACATTACTCTGCGTTATAGGGAAGTTATGAATCCCCACCATGCACACCAAATACAGTGAATGGGATTATTATGAGAAGATTTGAATGGTATATTCTAATATTTTTAAACGAATCTCGCATCTAGTGTAGTTGCATGGCGACAATATTCACACCTGTCTACCGCGCATTGTCGCAAGCTATTTACTTCAATCATCATAAAAATACCCTGTATGAGTTCACACCTGCGTTACTTGAGTATTGGGCTTGATTAAGTGCTGCTAGATCTTACGCAGACAAAGGAATTCCATGCAAATACAAGAAGGAAAACAGATGTATCATAGCAGCATACTCCCACGTAAGAATTAGCCGACCACCGCCCCTCATCTCAATGGAGTACACCCTGAGTTCATTCACAAGCAAGCAGTAGCGCTTGGCCGGCTACATGGTTTTCGCTATTTCTTGGGTACTGAAATGCTTCAATCTATGCTTATAAATAAATTGGCAGGAAAATAATTCCTTGAAATATCATCCACGGTCATCACTCCTGGGATTGATTGATTATGCTGCCCTTTACTCTATTATTCAATCGCCTACTCTACAAAATTCCTGTATCATTTTTCTGCTTCAAATTTTCCACCACCTGCTCATCTGAGGTCTAACTTTGTCGTTCTTCCCTGCCACTTGTCCCTCAACGATAGTTTTCAACATCAAATCATGTATCATGATGTGACCAACAATACTGCCATATCTTTTACCCAAGGTTTCGCGAATTTCACTTTCTCTCCCACCCTTCTTAACGAACTACTGCAATACTGACCCGATCTATCCATTTGATCTTCACATTTTTCAAAGACACCAAATTTACCACAAAAATAATTTATACACTTACTATAATTACTATAAAGAAACATGCTACTAAACGAGAAAAAATATGACGCGGGTAACAGATTACCTCATCGTCTAAATCCGTAGTCAACGGTCCGTTTTGTTAAAAGGGTTATATTTTTCGGGCACTAAACATTAAAATTCCGCTTTTGTTACATAAGATCAGTTTTACTCGCACTCACGATAAAATGAGAGACCAAATACAACGTCATTTTTAAGTAATCATGCCGGAATCATAAAATTACAATATTTTTCAAGCAAAGAGCATGGTTATAAAGAGAATAGAACGCTTAGCTGCTTATAGATGGCTGCCAGTTTCGCATCTTTGGTGAAGTCTTCGGGCCGCCACACATAAAATCCTCGAAGGGCTTAGGTGGCCCAGGAAAAAAAATGGTCCCCCTCACCCTCTATGCATGTACTTCACACTACTGAGGATAAGCTCGAGGTGAACTTTGCCATCTGCTATCCAAAACAACCTTCGAGTCAAATCTCCGAAGGAGTAAGTGAATTTTCATGTATTATTGGAAACCCGACCTGTTTACACACCTGTGCGTCATTAAATAAGATGCACTAACTACTCACGGTAATAAAAAGTCAAGTTAATTTGTTTTTTTTTTTTTGTTTTTCTCAATAAATGAGTGTGCTGTTCACCTTCTAAAACAACAGGAAGGTCTGGAAACAGGTCAGGGATCCAGTAAACATTGTGAAAAAATACTTTACAAATACCATAGTGTTTACATTTCAATATATTCTTTGCACAAGGTTTAGTTAATTTTCATTTAAATAATAATTAGAGTAAATGTTAATAAGTGGCATAGCTAATTTCATGTCTTAAACGTCTTCGTTTCTGTCTCCCTGCTGTAAATTTAGGGGAAGCTTTCCTAATTTGGACAATTTTTTTCTTATATAATTCCAACACTATTCATTCTAAATCAAACTGCTACGTTAATTAACATAATTCATAGTTTCCCTTTCATCTATTAGTTTAATACATACAAGATGCTATTCCTGAGATAAATTAAGGGGGAAAACCGAAATAATGTCCAGAATTCAAATTGAAATACCTAAATTGGACTCATGGTTTCCTAAGTTGGACCGGAGGAGGAAACCAACCAAAAATATTTTCGGGAGTAGCAACATGGACTAGTTTTATACTATGACCGAACTTTGCTACGAAAATTGGGATGGATTCTAAGACTTATTTATAATCTTAAATAACCATAAGCACAGATGGCTGGGCGAGGAAATAGCTAGCGAATATGATTGGGGAAGGGTAGTTGTACCTATAGCAAGGGAGGAGTTATGTGCATTCTAGGGAGAACTTTCACTGATTCTAGGTTGAGTGGTAATATGATCATGGGTTGGTGTGAAGGTACCCAGAGGAGACATTAAGAAAAATTCTCCTTTCTAATAAGGAAAGAAAGTGCTAGGCTGACATTTAAATTTTATTTGTGCGAACCACCAAAACTAATAAAACCATCTTGGAAATTATTATGGAAGCTTTTTCATGAAAGTAAGTTGCGTTGTGTGAGTCCAAACTTTCAAAAACAATGTGACTCAGAGCACTGCACACTCGTCCCTAGAAATTTAGAAGGAGATGCATTTTTGATGTTTGGAGTCACTTGACTCGCCTAACAGCAAACACTTTTCAAACAAATAGAAGTATGGTAGTTTAATCTCACTGTATTTTGGACTCCCTTGTTATTCCTTCCCTTCCTTGCTTTCCGCGTACTTTTCCTGCATTCTCCTTATTTATCCCTATTTACGAAGGTTTTTGCATTAGCTACGTGCTTCTCGTCATTAAAAAAAAGAACCAAATTTTTTCCGCCAATATATTTTCCTGCAAAGGCGAGGTATTCCGTGTTTTACTGCATTGTCAAAGCCTGAAGATATGTTTCATGGAACACCACGGTTTGACCAATACCACCAATTGAACACGGTTAATTGGCTTCTGAAGGATTTAAAATTATACATGCCATTAGCGTAAGTTGTAACTGAAGCTTTAGGCACTGCACACATGTAGTAAGATTCTTTGAGTGCGTAGTAACTGTCACCTGTCACCTGACTTGGAGCCCATACTATATAAGTGAGATCACTCAATGCAAAGACAAGCCCTGATGACGATGGACGGCACGACCATCGAAACGTCGGAAGAGATGGAGAACCTTATCCGGTGGGAAACCCAAAATAACTTCAACAACTGTTCCGGTATACTACCACAGACATTTGCAAATTTTCTTCGTCCCATTTTCCGTGCGTTCATCACCCTATTTCCACCATTAAAAACGCTAAAAAAATATCTAGCAGACATATTATGTGTTAACGGTGGAAGTTAATTTTAATTATTTAAAATAACATTAATGTTCCAATTGCATCCTTAAACATTCTCCTAAAATGGATCGGTCCAACTTTAGCAACACGTTCCGAGTAAAATAAAAGTGTGCCTAACGAACACAAAATATTTCACACCGTATGTAGCACCAGGCATAGAATTGGGACCATCTCAGTACTTAAATACAAAGCTGATGACCAGGTTATAATACAAGATAAAGAGGACAAACTACAGATGTTAATACACAGACTGCACCAGTTAAGTAAGCTATACAACCTAAGAATTTTAAAAACCAAAACAAATACTATGGCATTTTTAGGAAGCAATCCGATACGAACAAACATTGTTATTGAGGATCAAATCTTGGAGCAAGTGTCGTATTTCCAATACATTAGGATGCGATTTAACATATGATGAAGACTAAGATATTAAAAATAAAGTCAATACTTTCCAGAGAACTAACACATGTGGCACAATTAGACGAACTCTAAAAAATAGAACGAGAGAAGAAACACGAATAAAATTTTATAAAGTGATGGCAGTACCTGCAGTACTCTACGGATCGAAATGTTGGGTGACAAAAACTAATGAGTTAAGGCAGATAAAATCGTCGGAAGTGAAATTTTTAAGAGTAGTGAAAGGCTGCACAAGATTGGATATATTAAGACACAGTCAAATAAGAGATGAACTGGGTGTCCAGGCAGTTACTGATAAATTACAAGAATGAAAACAAAGATGGAAGGAACATATACTTCGAATTTCATAGGACAGAATTCCAAAACAAGCAAATGAATATTAACCAATTGGTAAGAGAAGTGCTGGAATACCAAGAAAAAGATGGTAATGTTGAGCCGGAACAGGCTTAGTAGCGTAATCCTGGAAGGAAGAAGAAGAAGACATTACACCGTTATCAGCTAGCATGATCCACGTTAAAATCGTACCATTTGGATATAAATTGCTTTACTTTACTTGAGACTTCAGCTTACACAACGAGAGTAAAATATTATATAAGGAGCAATAAAATCTCATTATTCGCCATCCTCGCCGGAAGAGTGACTATCTTACCATATAGTTCCGTTCCTTTGATGATGTCACCAACTAGTTATGCCAATTAAAATTAGGTACATTAGTAAGGGGGAAACACTGATGCGGTGTAATTTAGGAAACAAATTTCGGCATCCTTCCCCGATTTGGCTTCAGTCGCTCATTTTACACGGCCTTTCAGCAAAACAGAGTTTCATGCAATATCCGCCAAAACAATATACAACCCAGCAAGCGATTTTAGAAAGAAAGGATCTTCATATTCATTTTTAGCGGTGTATCTTTCAAAAGTCTTATCAATTTTGATTCAATTTTAATTCCCTTGTAGCACATACAACGTACCTACATTGAATGCAATATTTCAGGATGATATTTTAACAAATATGCAAAGAACAGGAATTTCATGACCGAGGCAATGCAGCATCCAACGTAATACCATGTATCCTTTCCAATTGAAAAAATTAATATTAAGTTTTCATAAATTTAAAATCTAATGGAAACCAACTTTTATATTGGAACTGAATTGTCATCAGGTAGGGCTTTTGCTTACAAATAATTATATTTATTGCTAATAAACAGTCCGATGTCTTTCACCGCGAATAAAATATGAATGACATGCAATAACCTGTTTCAGTATTTATAATAGCTGATTAAATGTCTTATAAATAATCAGACACATCATATGTAATAAACAATCAGACAATATGTAACTACTGCGTTAAATCAAAGTCAAATGCTTAACACATTCCAATTCAATTTAAGTCAAATATTGACGAAAAAATACTAGAAAAAGTTTGATAATGTAAATAATAGAATGAAAATTCAACATCTAACCTCATTATATAGCAAGGGGAATCGTTTGATACTTTATTTTCCCAAATGTTAGCTTAAATGCTGACTCCAAAAAAATATGAACAAATATGGTTATATCGGTCATTGATATAATCAGATTTCGTGGTGGAAAAAAGATGTCAACTTTTGAATGTAAAAAAATCGTGAAGCTCATTGCACCTCACACAACAGCATCTACTATTATATAACCTGTGAGCATTATTATTTCATAGAGTATGTCGGTGAATACGTATTTTATTCATTTCCTGCAGTGCGGCGGCGAGACTAACGAAAGAAACTGTGCCTTGTTAGTCACCATCGTTTGACACACGGGGATACTAGCCTTTGCTCTCAAGGAGACTTGCATTCCCCCTTCTAAGGAATGCGTACAAGATGCACATCCTCGTCGCATATGCATAAAAGAGAAATATTGTTGACGAATGATGCACTCCATTGCAGCTGGTGAAATATCTATTCCGTCATTTCTCTCCCATCCTCCACCTGTACTGTATCTTCACCGAAACATCACCGCGAGACTTCGTGGGGGGCTCGTTTAATTTGACCCCTGAGCACCCTGAGGTCACTCACCTCTCTTCCGTAATTCAACGAAGGTCAGCAACCTCTACTTCACATATAACAAGACCCCCATGGTGTAGATAGTGAAGTGTAGGAGTTGCATGCATGGTAGGTAATCAAAGTTGAAAAAAGGAAGAGATGAAGTACTGATTATCCCTCTATTTTTTCCATTTAATTTCGAATGAATTATATGAAATATTAGGCTATATATATTAAGTAATAGAATTGAGGGCTTGAAAACACACTACCATTCAACTGCTTTCATGTTGCCTTAACCATTATGCCTAGGATTCTGATTGTAGTTTCTCTTTCTCAGCAGAGTCATACTACTTCCTCGTAGTTCACCTGCCTTGAATTTCTCTTTCGGCTCCAAACCTTCAAAAAACTACTTATTGCTTTCATACCTTAGTTCTTAATGCACAGAATTGAATGCGATCGTACTTATACTTCTACAATACATAATCGCTCTCCAGAATTATTTATGATACAAGTAAAACTCAAAAAATTATGGTTCACATTATGTTATAAAAAAAACTGACACCCTGGGAGAAAGAAAAAATACAGCTGCCTCTTCGACACACATAGACTAAAAGTTTTATTTACTTGATGTTAGATTAAGTGAGCGCGAACTAGGCAAGTCATATTACAATCAGGATAAACCAGTTTTCCTCTGCTGAATTTTCGCCCTTAATATGCCCCTCCAAGTTATTCCGTAAAGACCCAGCTGCTTATTCAACGTTTATATACCCGAATAATACTCCTTGAGTATAATAAAAAAAATATTAACTAAGGTGACTTGGAATATAAGATATTTAGCATTGCTGATTTAAGGTGGCGAGACTAATATAAAGGTCGAACTAATCAACTGTTGGCCAATTATTGTTTCTTATGACGATTTGACTATCTTATTTATCATGCACTTTCTGTTAATTTCATGTTTTCACTCTGCAATATATTCTTAAGTTTATTAATCCCACATATTTTGAATCAGATGAGATGAAAATGGTGGTGGTCAATTTAATTATCTACCGTAGAAAAGTGCTACAGTGTGGCAACTCATCCTTAAGCATTTACCGCACCACAGTCCTCTGAAGCAGACGACCAATCCCATCCCCTCGTCTATTTTTGCATCCCTAATCCAAACCCGCTGAATGACTCGAACCGCATGGAAAATCGTTTGTCTCACACTTTGAGCTGTAACGAGCAAGCAAAGAAAGCGAGAAAGGCATTTGTAACCCTCGCGGACGGCTTGGCAGATTGGTCTAAGCCCGTTATAATAAATATCGGAATCTTGATTCTTTTTTGGGGTTTCTAATTAGTTTAATGTTGTTTCCCGGGGTGATGGATAGGGCCACGCTCTGATAAATGCCCTCGTTACCGGGGGAACGGTTGTGAGGATAAGTGGATATCCGCTGTGAGGTTGCGAGGAGGAAGGAGAAAAGCGAGGAAAAAAACGGATGCAGGCGAGAGGTTGGAAGAGAAGCGGTTGGAGGTGGGGACCCGGAGGGAGGGGGTGGTTTGCGTTGCTTCCAAGATGCACATGATGGTCGGGCGAGGTGTTGCAAAGGAGGAGGAGGAGGATTCTTTGTTGGAGCCTTTTAATGGCGACTCCTAGGTAATCCCATTCCTCCTCGCCTCCTCCTTCCGCGTCCTTTCTTTCATCCTCGTTAGCGAGTTTCCCACAGCTTTGAGGTCGTCCCGAGACGCAAAACCTTTATCCATCTTCCGCCCACTCATTTTATACTGTGGCGAGTAGCAACATTCTTTATCAGAACCCGTAGGCAACGCGCGACACTTAGATTGTGAACAGGTGTTTTTCAAATCGTAATTGTAAATATCGTCATGGATCCTTAGAGAGCCCTCAGGAACGATTAAAAGAGAGATATATTTTGAAATCAATCGATTTGGCTTAAACTTTATGAAAGTCCATGCTGAAATGAAAACACAACGTTGGTAACTTTTCACTGGAAAATTGTTTATTGGTATGACGCGTTTCGACGCTGCGGCGTCATTCTCAAGTATCTTTGTACAAGGAGTTGTACTTGAGAATTACGCCTCAGCGTCGATACGCGTAGTACTAATAAATAATTTCCCTGTGAAAAGTTACTAAGCTGTTTATTTTCATTTTTTGAGATATATTTTGTCAAACGGAACCCCAATAATTTAAAGACGCTGACAAATATTACGTGAAATTCAATAGTCAAATATATCCAACCAACATTTTTAAAGTTTTAAATCATCAAAATATGAGGAGAAGAGAAGCCAAGGGGTACAAGTGATAATTTTCTCGACAGAGTTAGGTCAAGTTAATTGTTTGAAGAAATACAGAAAAACATGGTTGCCAAGGGATACGAGTAAGTCTCTGTTCTGTGCTGACATCGAGTGGAAAATGAAATGTACCAATAAACATCTAATTGATCTCGTTTGTTTTCTATGGCTAGTTTCAGTACACAACTCTGTGTAGAAAAAAGAAATCACGCGTAAGCCTTTTTGGCTTCTCACCCACTCATATATTATTGTAAAAAAGGTCTCCTTAAGCCCCAGCACAAGCCTATTGAGGTAGCGTGCAGACACGGGGCAAACCCTTCAACCATAATATGTAAATCCACTGGAACAGAAAAGTTCCGTATTATGAATCATCTTCATGAGATCTAAAGTCTGAAGTTATACGAATAATTGCCATTCAATAGATGATGATTTTCTCCATTTTTTTGTACAAGCTTTCCGGGTGACTTTACTTAGATTTCAAAAAAAGTTTAAGTTTAGAGAAACACTAATGAGCCAACTTAAAAGATGAATGAGTTGCTATGAACATTATTTATCATCCACTCTGTACTTGATAACCAGGTAAACATTTACAGCTGGGAACATATTCTAATACCATTCCGCAACATCCATCTTTTCCTAAATAGCTTCTGAGGCATCATGAAAACAGAGCTAATTTGTCATCAAACTATTACGAAGTTATAAATATGTTGATAATTACGTTTTTACCTTATCATACCTATTTTATAAAATTGGGACACGTCTATAAAGCATATTCGTTTCAATGAAGGCTTTCCTCCACCAGCAAGAACTCATACTCCCCGTTGTATTGTTTAGCATCATTATGTTCTTGGTCAAGTCCAAGAAAAATAAATCATATTATTATTATCCTTAGAATGAAAAAATTATCTCCAGAGTTTGATAGTTTAATGATAACACTATTTATGATAATATATTGAGTTTTACTTCTATCATAAATAATCCTGGAAAGCGATTATGCATTGCAGAAGAGTAATCCCGATCATATTCAATTGTATGAATCATTGTCCATTTTACATCTAGTACCATCTCCTCCACTTGAGCAAGGTTCAAAACTTCTCTCGAAGTGAACCTTAGACATAAAAAACCCTGAAACGTTGCATTGAACGTTCCAAGGCATTAAATTAGCATCATTAACTAATGTGCCCACCTTCTAGAGAGCATCGTGAATCATTCTCAGGTCTAGCACGCTACCGTTAGCCCATATTCGACTCATGCGTTGAGTAAATGGAGACAATGTGACAAATTTTAGCTTCCATTGTTGTGAATAAGGCCTAAAAATTTCGGACCATCAGAAAGGAAATTTATTTTCTCGTAAATCGATATCGGCGGCATAAATAATGCCACGATGCTCAAAGCCCTCAAAACAATATAATCTGTATAAGGGCATGGAAAGAATGTCCATCATCTTTGCTAAAAATCTCCCACAGTTAAAATTTATAATACAAGGGGATAATGATAGTACATTTCATCTGCGTACGCACTAATTGGAGATGAATTTTCAAGAAAATGTGTTTCCCTTGATATTTTCTCAAACCTAAAACCCAAATTGGTGCCTCGAGCCTTCCCGAAGATGCTGTAACAATTTATCTTCCGGGTGAATATTTTTTCAATAAAATAGACGGAACTTCAGTGGGTCCTGTATTATCGTCCGTGTCAAGGTTTATGATTTTCTAGACCGCGAATCACCCCTTAAATTGTATCAATTTTACGCAAATATTTCCGACTAGCTCAAACTATAAGTATAAAGTCCACTTAAATAACATTTTATCAACATTGGCCATCATAAATATTTTCCGAGTGTAAAGCACATCTCATCCTATCATAATGAAGATTGCAAAAGAATAAGTGAACACAACTCGAAATCCAAGATCAACTTAAGGCTGGATGGCGATATTTGGTGGAACTTGGTGACAGGAAACATAATAAAAGATCCAATGAGTTGTATGTTCCACAAAAATTAAATTGACGGACCCAGATTTCGACATGTACTCTATGTCGAGATAAACCTTTGAAAATGACGTTGTGTATATGTCGAAACTTGAGTCGGTCAATTAAGCTTTCGTGGCACATACAACTCAGTGTATCTCTTTATGTTTTGTAAATTTAAGCCGTTAAGTAAAATGGGGGAGGAAAAACAGTAAAATATACCTGACAAGAACTCCTCCGGTCCGACCCTCAGAGATAAATAAGTTTTTGGGAATTGTAAGTCTAAATGCTAAATGTTGGCTACGCATACTGGAAATTTGGTCTGCAAAGGCTATACGAAATATATTGATGCTAACCACATGACGAAATGTAAATTAGTGCTACGTAAGAAAATTTGATGAAGTGGAATAACTCGTATGAAGATTAATCAATGGGAAGCAAAACAAAATTTTATATCATAGTACACAGTAGATATTAAAATTCCGCTAAGGAGCTATAATTATGAACGTTTAGTGGTAGATGTTGTAATTCTAAATAATATTGCCGGCCTCGGTGGCGGCGGGGTAACGTCTTCGCCTGCCAAACAAGAGGTCGCGGGTTCGAGTCCCGCCTGGGTAGGTTTCCCCGGTAGGTCCAGGGCATGGTTGTTTGTGTACGTTTACTGTTACATATGTTGAACACCCCGGTGTAAAATGGCCAATGAGAGCTGTATCCGGTGGTTTTAGAATAAAATAAAAATAAAATAAAATAAAATAAAATATGTCCCGATATAGAATTTGAAAGTTTTGTACCCAATACCTGAATAGTAAATTTTAAAAAACACAGTAACTAATAGTTTTATAAGAATAAATTCAAATTAGAGAGCACAAAAAGACGGAGCTGAATCTTTGAAAGACTTATGGGACTCTGTAAAGGAACTAGATGTTAAAAATGATGAAACTTTCATTTTTCATTAATTATCCAACTACTTTACTGATCATCAGTGCCAAAAATACATTCTGTTAACTATATCTGAGGTAGGACGCATTCAAAACTGGCTGACAGCAAAGTGATAGACTTCGAGACTCTCAGTTTTTATTGTGGTACAAGTTCCGTAGTTAAAGATCACCTTAGTTAAAGAAGCCGTCATCAGGTCAAAAATGAAGAAATGAAGGCTTAAACCGGTGCCAGACGCAACATATAAAACTGTGAATTTTTTTATCAGTCCGAATGTCGTGCGTTTCCAAGTCTCAATAGCTCCAAGTTTCGACAACAAATCATTGCAAAGAGTTTGGTTTTTCGTCACTAGATTACATTCATCGTGATACCTTGACACCTTACGTCTTTTCACATATATTGGCATCATATAAAATAAATTTAAAGGAGTAAAACTATTATTTCAGAAAATGGTACATAAAAAAGTACTTGATAACATATTTTAAGTGAAAGAGCCTGCTTTGGCTAAGAGTGAGCAACTTCGAAGAAACTTTAGTTAAGACAATTCCTAACGAGGTATGGACTCAAAATGGACTGTTAGCAACGTGTAAGACTCGGAGACACTCAGTGTTTGTTGTTGCTTTTTATTGAGTACAAGGAAGAATTTTTTAGGCTACAAAGCCATTTTCAGGCCAAAAATGGAAAAAATGAAGGATAAGTAAACCTATTTCGACTCGGGGGTGGGGAACTTCTGCGGCGTTTTATGACGTTTTACAGAGTAGAACTGAAGAAGCTGGAACTTTTAAATTAAGGGAATGAGTGCCTGTCGAACATTTCTATACAAATCCCTTATTCAATGGGTTTGAAATGAACTAAGAGGTCAAAGCTATTGATCCATCTCATGTATCCCTTACTACGATCCGCTGAAATCAAGTCCAAAACAAGGGGAATCATTTGTCATTTCCGGCCATTATGTTGTCAAAAACACGCTCATGCACTGATGCCTCATCTTCGAGGCGAGAACAACGTACAAGAGATGCAGATGCGTATCTACTACAATCGTTGACATCAATGCATTTACTATCCAATAGCAGCGATGACAATAAAAAGATTCACGCGCAAAATACGACGCTATGAATATCGTATTTCAAATATTTTCACGTGGTTCACATGAATGACCCCAAATTTTAGCTATCTTCATCCCTGAAGAGGTTGTACCCAGCAAGAAAAGAAAATTGACCATATTTTCAAGAGAAATTGTTTTTCCACATGGATAATTTGTCTCATGTCATTAATCTCGATCGATGAATTATCATACTTAGGCCCCGTTTAATAATGAAACCGTATCAAAATAATGGTAACAGGAATTAAAATGGATGTATTATCCGCTTTAATGGTCTATGAAGTCTAATAGATAAAGCAATGTTGTAGTAGCGTCATGTTGATTGCTTATCTGCTGTCGTTATTTTTATCTGGTTCCCTTTTCAGTAGATGTTAGGCTTCAACTTCTGCGCCAATCTTTAACATCCGAGGCATTCTAAAAATAAGCGTTTCAAACCGGCTACGTAAAATATTTAATAACAAAAAGACATGAAATTCCTTCACTTTCATCCTCACATTTCACAATACAATAGGTGGAAAACATTCTGTATTAAAATTGCCAAAGTTTAAAAATTGATAGTTATAATCATATATTTCTTATTTAATGAAAACAATAAACACAAGTATTCTTCACGACGAATCAAATCAACGTGGGAAGGTATAAAATACTGATTAATCTGAAGAGAAGCCAAAGGTTCATTTATATAAGACATTAGCCTACATAGTAATCTGTGCAAAAAACCGTAGCTATATCTCGTGTTACAATCCACGTTTTGCAAATGTAAATTATTCCGTTGGATGCCGGGCAATACCGGGCATGGATCAATAATTATGAAAGTTTATTAAAACCGTCTTAGGTTTGCTTTACCAGCATAATTTTTGTGTACAGAGAGAGGATTCAAATTTTCACTATTTTGACATCAATGGCTCAGGGATAAAAAATTCACAAACAACAAAATCAGGCTATAAATTAAAACGCCCAAAACCACACGACGAATAAAAAAATTCGTGAACCTACTCTCACAGCCAAAATATTCCGCTCCCAAAGAGAGCCAAGAATAGCTTTAGGCTTTCCTGCAAGTTGTGCGTTAGGCGAAGGAGAGAAAAAATCTTGAGAGTGGCCCCTAGGTCACCAGAAAACAGAATACAGCTCGAAATGCCAGTAAAATATTCAGTGGCTTGCAAATATAGTACTCCAATATTTTAAACTCCATATCGCCGCGTGAAAAATGGGTAAATACATGCAAGTGTAAACATCATTACCGTATCATACGATCATTAGAGGTACCCGCGTTCGCTTGTTTCCGTGTCGTAAGATTTCCAACCAGTTCTGTTAAAAGTTAAATATCAGTTACTACCTCATTTAAGCTTTACCACTCTTACTGCAAGCAGTGCCTAAATCTTGAAAATCCCTACATCCTCCAATCTTGGTAATAAAAATTAGGAATATGTAGACAATCTATATATCAGAAAAAATACAATTTCGGGGATGAATTTTTACTTTTTTAGTTGGCTAACTCTACCAACAAGAAAATATTCTAGGAGATAACGAAAGGTTACCATAGCTAAATAATGTTTTTTCAGATGAAAATTGAATAAGTAATATATTTTAGATAAATATTACGCACATTTTCAGCGAATTAAGTTTTGATATATTTATGGGCAGTGATCGACTGAGTTACTAACGAAGAAGTCCTAGGAAGGGTAGGAGAGAAGAGAAGCCTCATGAAAACCTTAATAAGAAGACGGAACAACCTTATAGGCCACATATTGAGACATGATGGCCTGATGAAGACAATCGTCGAAGGACAGGTGGAAGGCAAGAATGGAAAAGGAAGACCTCGAACAAAATATGTGGAACAAGTAAAGAGAGATGTGAAAGAGAAGAAACACGTAGGAGTGAAAAGATTAGCTGATAGGAGAACTGAGTGGAGAGCTGCGTCAAACCAATCCTAGGATTGTTGACCAGTGATGATGATGATGATGATGAGTGAATAGTTTATTTAAACGATTTTTTATCATTTTTTTAAGTTTATTTATTTTGGAACGATAGGTTTTTCGACCGCATTTCTTCTTTTCTTTCATCTTTACTCAACTAATAATATGATTTAGTCAAAATCCTAACATTTTTGGGGAGAAATTAAACGAGATTTTCGAAAGAATAATCAATAGCCATTGTGCATGGAATTGGTTTTCCGACCGTAGAGAACTGAACCAATCATACTTGTTGACCGGCAACTTTCAAATTATTTTTGTAAGCTGCTGTTGTTAATCTCATTGTAAGTTACATTGGTCTTAGACGTTTAAACCACAATTCGGAGATTTGGCTTCCAGCAATAATGAAAAAAAATAGCTTTGGAACATTCCCCAATTTTATTTAAAATATTTTTCAAGGACATATTCTTCTGCATTTACGCTGCTCCGGGATAGTTTTAAAAATATCGATATTTTTGGGGATACTGAATGATTATTTAAACATAATGGCAGCGAAAATAAGGGAATTAAAAAAATAATTTTTTTCTCTCGCTGCTGATGCAACATCTTTATGCAACCAATTCCAACTATTTGTGCATGGTACTACTGACTAATTATGAGTGCGGCAAGAGGAAATCATGGGAAGAGAAATTCATAGTAAGTTCGGAAAAATCCTAAACCTTTGAGGTGCAAATGGGCAAAAGCGTCCACTTTCCGGATCGTTAAGTGCTGCTCTCTAGATAATACATTCGATACCTATTTAATATAATTTTTATTATAATTAATTTTCCATCGGCAGTCCCACATCATCTAAGTCTAACCGGATGAATATGATTCTTGGTTTTTTTGTATGTGCATTGAAACGAATAGTAGCATTTGATAGCCCATAACCTTGCCACAGGGTATTCATCTTTTGAGTGAAAATTAGATTTAAGCCACTTATAAGTGATATTTTATTGTAAAATTGACGTGTATGATATAACCAGGCGTTAAATACTACAGATTCCTGCAGCAAAAAAAGGAAAAAAGTCAAGCTGGTCCTTTCAAGGTACAGAGGGCAAAGGCAATACCCGCAGTTAAAGCTCAGTGGAAGACGTATTTAATCATTCTGACCCAGGGGATTGAGTATTGATAGTGACAGTACTAGTAAAAACATTGTTTGTGGAGAAATGTCTTTCTAAAATATAAGATGATTCATTTTTTTCTCTTTCATGATAGGAGGATGTTTTCCCTAAATGTCGGAGAGAGCCTTAGAGTCAAGCCCTAAAACTAAAAGGATGAAAAACACGAGCCTTCAAAATCGTAAAAACGAGGACATGCATAGCAGTCGTAGAAAGTGTGAAAGAAAAAAATTCTCTTGCGAAAGATCCACAGAGAAAAAATCATCCACCTTGACCGGGATTCGAACCAACCACCACCACTGACCACTAGACCACCGACCATTCCACCACTAGTCTCCACTTCACCGGAAATCGGGGGATCCGGGTTCGGATCCCGGTTTAGGTGGATGATTTTTTTCTCTGTGGATCTTTCGCACGATTGTGCATTGCGGGTGACTCCCGTATAAGTTATAACCGTGGCTTGTCACGGTATACTTTAAATTAGTCAAGAGCGAGCACCTCTATGTGTTCTATGTGCGGGCCTGCTCTCCGGCTGTGGCACTGTTCGTACGATTTTGACTGCTTGTGGCATCATCAAATAAAAAGAAAAACACGTTTGAAGGCTAAAATACCTCTTTTCACAGTTTAAATAACGCTATTTATGTACCGAAATAAGTAAAAGGATTTGTGTATTCCTAGTGTCCAGCAGTAACATACTGAAAGCAATTTTTTCGCTCTCAATCACAGTCATTGACATGTGTGTCACTATCAATTTTGTCACCATGATTTTATCACCACCCCACGTCAATATCCTGAAACAGTTCAGATAAAACCCACCATTTGAGCATTTTATCAATTATTTTTTTCTTTAAATATATATTTTGCGTTTTTCACTCATCTTCACGTGTCCTCTATGTCTTACCAAGGCCTCCCTGTGTCATTCGCCCTATGCATTTGTCCTTGGATGATTGTATTCATCACCTTCGGCGCATTGCATATTATTGGGGTTAAAATAAGTATTTACCACTGCAATGATTATATGGCTCGTATGAGAATGAGTGAAATCGATAAATAACTCTTCATTTGCGCGTTGTGAAGGTGCGGTCGGCCATCTTGGAGACGGGCCAAAATTAGATTGCACGCATAGCCGCTCCATTATTCCACTTGTATACCCCTCTTCAACGATTATATAACCTTAAAACTGTTAAACATTTGAAAAGCCATCATCGACACCACATGTATCAGTTTCGCCGGTTTAAAATCTAATATTTTCTTTTGCTCTCAAGTTTTTTTTTCGAAAATACGTTGAATACTGGCATAAGGCAACTACAAACGAAAGGTATGATTGTATAAAATTCTAAAAAGTGCATGATACAGGAGGCTAGAAGCAGATACCGTACTACAATGAACCATCTCCCACAAGATAGTCCTTTGATAGCTGCTGGTCTCAGTCCCATTGAATTTTTCACACTAGACTCCCACCAGGATTGGAAAAGTGGAACAAGGCTAGGTTAAAAGGGTGAAGGGGAAGAAAAGAAGGGAAGAGTGTTGTACCAAGGAACACTAATTCAACTTTTTCATATCAATCACAATATATTTACTGAAGATTCAGTCTGATAGTAGCAATTCAATCCATCAGGATTACATTAGATAAGTTTTCAGTTTTATAGTTGTACCGTTACTATTAATGGATCTAATTAGAACTTCTAAAAGTGTTTGCAATGTAGGAACACTACCTATTGTACCTAGGAATACAAGTTGGATTGGAGGGAACAGCTACGAAACTCGTGAAAAATTGAATCAATTTGTGCAATGTTTATTAAATTTGAAAGTAAATTAAAATATTATAGAAAGAAAATTAATGTAGTTGGTTAAAACTCAATTTTAAAATATAACTACTTTCAAGAACAAGAACAGAGTTCTTCCGTTGAAGGGGCCGATTACTAACATATGGTGGCATAAAGTCGTCGTCTGTGAATCCACGACGATCCTGACGGAAAATGCCAGGAGTATTAAATCCAATGATAATGCATTTGATTGAACATTTAACAGATAGGTATCTCCCATAAAAACATGATCCCAGGTGCATCATGTGCTGGTGTCCCTTGGTACAAGAGGTAGCCATTTTGAATTCCGGCTGATTTTTCAGGTTAATATTACATCTAAAATACCAAATGAGTAGCTAATATGTACAACTCAACATTATACTTCAATTTCACCTGTGCTACGATACCCACTGCTGGTGTGATAGATTTTTGGCAAAACACTTCGATATGCAACTAAAAATATTTACTTTTCATCGTCAAAAACTTCAAAATAGCGCCTTCTTTGTGTATGTAACCCAAATGAACTAAAATTGACCTATGCTACTCCATAGCGCATCTTTCACTAAATAGCTTACTTTAAAGCCCCTAGAGGTCAAAGCACTTGCCGATAGCTCGTAGTGTTATTAGGTACATTTTTGTACTAGGTACACCACCCTCCCCTACTCAAACGATATCAATGAGAGCCAATTGAAATCTTTAAAAACGGGATTTGTTCTTATATCTGTGCTTACAGTGTTATGGAAGAACACCTTCCAGATTGATTTCCGTGGTTATGGAACCGCTGGAGTATTCGTTAACGCCGTCCCTCCTGCAAACACAATAATCTCCCCCATGCAGGCAATAAGTAATACCAAATGCCTCTCAGGCATTACTATATTGCGTCATCATCCTCATCATTTTGCGCAGTGAAGCATTTTTTGTATAAATAAGGTAAATACATCAGAATTCAATTAACCATTTCCAAATATAATGCTATTGAATGCTATTTTGGAAATATTTTCTGTCTCAATGAATAAACAGAAAATATTATCCTTTCAGAATAACTTGCACATCTTCAGCATATGAAAGTATTGGAAAAATAAGAAAATAATGAAGTGGAAATAGTATAATTTTAGAGATGTGTCAACGTTATCATATGTTTCGTACTCATTCGATATTTCTCAGCCATAATGCATGAAATTGTGGAGACTAATTGCGGTTGTCAACATAAAAGAAAAGATTGACCAAAAATAATAAAAGAAATAATAAAGAGCTGTATAAAAATAATTTCATTGATCATTCATCGAGTCAAGATACCCTAAATGGACGCCAGGAGTCTTCCCAATGTAACTCCAAGACATTTTTCATGAGCGAATGGTAACAATGGCACAATTTCACCACATTCACACTGCTGCCTTACGATATACTCCTGCCCTGCGATCCTAATCGAGCAATAGAAACCTTGGAAGGTGTCGCCCACGCCTTTCCTCCTTTGCATGCACTTTTCTCTTCCGTCTCATACCCCCAATTCAAAATGACCCTCAGGCGTCGTCACTTCAATGGAAAGGTCGATCCACGTCCTCTTTCATAATACCTTGCAGTTAAGGGATGCAACGCTCTATGTCAATTACGATACTAATCAATGGATATTAAAGTAAAAATATTGAAATAAAATGCATTTAGCATATGAAGTTTCTCATTAATACATTCTCATATAGGTGTAGAAATTATCTTTGAAAATATAGCAACCTACTACCCGAAAAACTACCAGAATAATCTATGTTCCTCAGCAGCATAAAATGGAAGAATAAGAAAAAATGTAGATGGTATTGCATAATTTAAAAAAGATTTCTATTTTATCTGCTGCGAAGGTAAATTTAATGAGATTAGGTTTAATCTTCTTTTTTTTAAATTGCCTTCATAACGTCAATGAAAAAATATCGATTATAGATATGGTTGGTTAATTTACGCTCAAAGTACGAATTCCTTGAAGGAAAAATAAATTGTCTTGGTCTTGCCTCGCACCCGAGTAACCCTTATAGACATCTAGATTTCATCATTTTCATATTGATTCCGTACTATATGTTTACTCTGTTCGAGGTCCAGGATGCACTCGTTTGGCTGTAGAAACATCCGAAGGAGTCGTCTACTTCATTCCTCCTTTACACACTCTCTCCTGTCCGCCCCCTAGCCCACGCGCGCAATCCAAAATGCCCCTCGGGCGTTCGTCGTCTCATTGGAAGGAGTGATCCACGTCCTCTCTCATTATACTGCGCGGCCAAGCAGACGCGACATTCTTTCGGCACCAAATGTACTCTTCGCAGCAGTGGGAAGAGGATCGCTCTCGTGACATAAACACGGATAATGGGTAAAACGCAGTCACCCCGCGTTCAACTTCGGTCGTTTGAGATTCGGCCGTCATTGATCTGTTAAGTGAACTTATTGAAAGGTCTCTAGTGTGTCGTCAAAGAAAGGCCGAATTGCGAGTTGTCACCAACTTGGAGAAAATGTCAATTGTATTAAAATGTAGGAAAATAATTTCCACTGACAGACATTGGTGGTTAGCAAAGTAAAAGCAAATGGCACAGTCATATGAGAACTCAGCTTATTTATTAATTTTTCTCGCGACTGGATAAGAAAATTGAAGGCAGCCGTTGCTTTGGGCTTCAACTCATCGCCCATTATAAATACCTTAGATCTCTCCATTTCAAGTGATTCAAACCGAAGTTTGGTTTCGATACGTTACAATAAAATTCTCCGCAGACTACGCCAAGGGTCATATTATTATAATATCGATAATAATATCGAATAAGAAAACATAGCTACTGCAGATTCTATAGCGATTACCTTTTACTGTTGGATTTCCAAAATCTTGCGTCAAATGCCTTTTAGTCAATTGCAGTTGTACTAACACTCCAAATCCATTTCTCTTTTTAATCTAGTAAAAATTTCAAAGGAAAAGATTCTATGTAAGTCAAGTGAAAGAGCAATAATGAAGTGCATATACTTCATTAAAATGAAATCTATATTTATAGTTTTCCATCGAAATAGAATTGATAAGGGAAGCAAAAACACCCAAGGATACAGCAAAATCTAAGGTATATATTATTCATTAAAGCGCTTAACCAACTGTGAATATAACTCAAGTGAAATTTAAAGGAGTAAATTAAAATATCTGGGAAAAATATAGACCTGAACCTAATTCCTATAAATATTACTAGAAGGTTTAAAATAACGAATTTTACTGCTTGCCTGCCCTGAGCAATCTATCACCTGTGGAAACTTTTGCGTACGTTTTTCAACAGCCATTCTTGCATACACATGACCTTAATTTGAGTTATGATCATCTAATAAAACTTTAAACGACAATTTGTCAAATGGAATGGCAGTGACAAGCCTTTATGAGTTATTCAAGATAAAATAATACATCTCACGAAGACTTTTATTTCCAAGCGTTATCCATTTCGGGATCATTTCTACTGGCAAAAGATACCTATTTAACTGATTGGCATTGATATCAAAACAGAAATCAGCACTTCTTCTCGAGATGGATTTAATACATAATTTTACAATTGTTCAGTCCGATAATGGAAATATTACCAATTCTTCTTTCAAAGGACGAGTTAAAAAAAACTTATTTTACATTCCTAACAGCTCCCATGATTGGTCTCATGGTAAGAGCACAAGAATTAATAGTTTTAGCCCTCAAATTAGTCTGCAGAATCATATATTTAAGGTATTAGAAGGCTTATATAATCACGATCAAAATTACCGGTAAGAGATAGAGACCTTGAAAGAGCATAAAAGACTTAAAAAATATTTTAACCAGCCTCTCAAGTAAATTGGCCACTCCTCTCTTTTTATCATGCCATCAAAAAATCTCATGTAGCTTTCCTATTCTAATATTCTTTCTTATATACATGTTCGGTGCGTTACACGCGCCTAATTTACTGCAGCTCTAAAGTTATGACTCCTTGTGCAAACCTTACACTGATTACAAATAATTGATTGTGTGACGGCAGTTGATAATTATTACGGTGGCCGAAATACATAGGCGGTTTGAATTTCACGGACCCAATAAGTTCCAGTTAAATTTGCTTGCTGTTGTCATTTTTCTAGAGATCAGCTAATTACAATGCAGTTATCATTATTCGTAGTTTAGCTACGTGATTATTTGACTTCTGTTATTTCCCTTTGGTAGATTTCAAAATGAGTAACATGAACGAACAGAGGGTTGTAGAGAAATTCTGTTTAAAAATAAGAAATTCGGCGTATGCCACAAAACATGTTCAAGACACCTACAGCAATGTTACTATAAAATGTTGGAATGTTTCATACAGTATGGACGTTTCATAGCTTGCAGTCAATCGATTGGAGATTACAAGCGTCTTCAACATTATAATTCGTAAAAATTAACTTGTAACTTCCCGATACCTTGCTGAATACTGTAAGGCCATGTAAAACATTTCCGCCAAAGTATTGAAAATGCAACGCATTGATACGATATGCTCGACCAAATAGCACATTGCATTCAGCCCTCAGAATTCAAAATGTTTTAGGCAAACATTTTACCCACGCACTCTACTCACCAGACCTCGCTCCAAGGGATTTCTTCTTCTTCCACAAACTCAAGAAACCACTGAAAGGAAGGTGTTTTGAGACGATTACCTAATTCAGGGATATGCGACGAGGAAACCGATGGCATCGTATAACAAGGGTTCCAGAACTGTTTCCAAAATATGGAACATACGTATTGTCTTAACTTCGTCGCTTGGGAAGAAGAATACTTTGAAGGAGATCCAGACATGTAACTTCTAGAGAAAGTATGTTTTGTATTATTACTTACCTATGCGTATGTTACACACTAAAAATGGATCATTTTTAGTATAATTCTAAGTCAGATAAATGAAATAGTTCGTAGATTTGCAAGCAACAGAACTTATTTTAAAAGACAATTAAAACTTCAGCCAAACAGGAAAGAAATTAATTTCAAGTGATGAATATCATAAGGTACTTAGAAAAATATATTTATTTTCTATAAACTTTGAAATTACGTGAGTGATTCTTAAATGGAATTTACCTCAACACAAATTGAAAATTCAAGATATGGTAATGCAATGACATAATAAGGTGATGGAACGAAGTTTTCATCTTAGCCCATGTCGGTGGTATTCAATTATCCAGTGATAATTATAGGCATCAGTTATCTTCCATCATGACTCTACTGTAATCTAACTCAGTTATGCTCCTGTGTTCAAGCTTATGCTTTCATTTTTTATTAATCGATTGGCAAGGTAACATGAAATACCCTAAAGAATCGATAATCTAATTTATGCCTCGGTTTTTAATTTTCAATAATCAGAGAGAATTTAATAAAAAAAGAATAAAGCAACACGCACCAAAGAAGCCTATATAAAACGGAATTGATTGCAAAAAAAATCGGCCTCTTTTAGCGGGCTAAATTAGCGGGCGCGACTGGTATTTTTACACGACCGGACGCGTGGCGATTCTCCACGATTTATAAATTTATGTGATATTTATATGATAACACTCGATTTTTGTTAAAATATTTCTTTATTAGTAGAAATTACTTCAGGCTTGTGCATTTATAGGTGATACAGATATAAAGGTACACAGCTAGTACAGGTGGTACACGGCCGGTCGCGCGGCGTAATTTATGCGCCACGGGTACTGGGTTCCTCTTTCTGATTAAAATACTGGAATACTTTGTGTTTTAAAAGCTCACGCTTTAGGCAGTCAAAACGATATTATAAGAATACTCGAGGCCATTCGAGATAAGCGAAGCACGAGGTACTCGGCCGGTTGCGCGGCGTACGTTTTACGCCATGGGTGTCGGTTCCTCTTGCCGATCTAAAAACGAATCAGCTACAAATCTTCGAGCTTTGAAAAATCTCACAATTGACAGTCAAAGTACATAGTAAGAATACACGAAGCCATTCTGGACCAGATTGTACGTACAATGTTGAAATCCTTGATTTCCGAAGATTGGCGTGCTGAATACGCCAGCGTGCCCGCTTGAGGGTTAAGCAAAATGTGGCAAAAGACACAAATGATTCCTACCATTGTGAAAAAAATTATGTGGACAGACGAATCCATCAAATTCATCAAGACATTTCACGAATCACGAGTTTAAAGTGCAGAAAAAATGACCTGTAAATAAGTAATTCCTACAAAACCTAGTGCTCTAGGAGAATATTGATCATGAAATGTATAAATAAAACTAATAACAATAAGGGAGACGTTAAAATCGGAGGAGAAAAAAACTGCATACCTCCAAACGCCATTACGGTGGGTTGGCCACAATGATTGTGAAACATTAGAAAAAGCCAGACCGGAAGGCCAAGAGAAAATCTCTGGATGAAAATAGAGAAAAATAAGGAATAAAAAATCACAGGGAAGTAAGTAACAGTCACACAACATTAGGAAATAGGAAATTGCAGAATACCATTCGTTTGACTGAAAAGCGGAAGAATCAAATGATTATTTGCTTCAACGCTGTCAGGAAAGTAGAACTCCTCTTTATCGTTAACCATGAAAAGGGCACCATTCAAAATACTCAGCAGTGACAAGTTGTGGGATGATAGAAATCGAAAATTTTGCATCCCCCAAGCAATTTCACCACTGGAAATAAAATGTCTGATGGCAAGATAAAGACAGCCACTTCCATCGTTTAACAGGGATCTCAACTTTCTCTGATGTTCTCTTGTGATTCGCGAAGCCGAAAAGCAACCTAGAAACACCATTTCACTTATTGCACCAGCTGCATGAACATTTTATTGAAAAAATGAGAAAGAAATGCAAAAAGTATCAAAATGATGACGATAAAGTTCTTCGTTATAGTATCTGATTACTGATAAATACACGTGAACTTACGGAAGATACATTTAACTTAAATGGCCATCATAGATGTGAGAAATTCATCCATTATAAAATGACGTCACTGAAATAGTGTAAGGAAGGCGAGAAAACTCGCATTTTACTACTTTTAATTCGCGTATTCTTACCTAAATGAACATAATGAAAGCATCATCAATGAAACAACTCCATGTTCTACTCTGTTTTTTTTAATTTTCCTTAGACGTATCCCTACGTAGTTCTGAGGCCCGTCAACATCGTTTCATTATAAGAACACTGCCTTCACAATAAAAATGCTTATAAAACTATTTGAATTGCAGAGAAATTGCCGTTTTTATCGAACCGTGTACTTTATTTAATTAATGCGGTCCAAAAACAGCACGAGGCCAATTACAAAGGACTCACAATAATAAGAGAAAAATTTACTAATATTAAGCAAAACGTAACCAAAGATTCAACCATATTTACAAATAAATAACAAAGAATGTTTGACTTCATCGATTAGTGCGAGGAGTAGGGGGAAAATTAAGATAGAGATGATGCAAAATGGATGAGGGATGAAAAAAAGGATCAAGATTTGAAACACACTTCGAATAGATATTAATGGAAGATGAAAGTATGAACAGGAACAGGAGCGTTTACAGACAGATAGATAGGGGGTGAAACAATGAAATATGTCAATCGACCTCGTCGTGTGCGAAGGAACACGAAGCGGGAAAAGAGGAAGAGGGTCAGATGATCGGTATTTGCCGTTAATAATATTTCAGAAGTCTCCGGTCATTGAGGATACGGCAATCAGCTAAAGTTGCAATACCAAGAGAGGATCTAATCTTATTGAGGGAGAAGTTACGATATGGCTTGTAGCGGTAGCGGAAAACATAAAGTAAAACATTCAACGGGCGTTCCAGAAGCTACAATGAAGAAAGTGGCGCTGTAGACCAGATATGGCTGAAGTTTTCCAGGAGCAAGGAGACACCGAAAAAGAAAATTGTGCGAAGAGCAATTACATCCAACACTTCACTGTAGCAATACATATAACCCACCAAAGACATAGCACGGGCGGAAATAGACTTAATGTGCTCACGGAAGAGCAGCTTAGAGTCCTCTTAGCTTCCTTGAAAATGAAGAATTTCCTAAACCACCCGCTTCATAGCGAATACCTATATTTTTTTCGTTTCTATCGTTTAATGTGGCGCAGTAACGAAAGGATACTTTCTATGTGTCACAACTTATTTCCTGAAAAGAGCTAAGCCCGTAGCATGAGAATCATTTGTGCTATCCCATGCAATATTTGTGAAAGTAACACGAGGGTGATTACAAAATCACTAAGTATCGAAATGGTGTCGGAATATTGCTGATACTCTTTCAAATCCGGTCTAAAATTATGTTAAAATTTTTTAGGCCCAATCAGACAACGTTTAGAGGTCGCACATTGGCTTCAAACTATGAAAAATAGCGATTTTCGCATTGAAAAACGTGCATTTGCACATGGTATGGCGCGTGGTTCGATGAAATCTTCCCTCTTGATGTTCAGCTGTGGTATGGCACTGATTATGTTTTTCTTTCAGTCAGTAGAGGGCTAACTGGTGGGAGCCAAAATATTCGATATTGCCCATTTTACAGGGCAATGGCGATTTGGTAGATGAGTGCTCCACTAGGAAGATGATTTCTGATGGCAACGGATTTTCGTATACATTTTATCAGAAAGTGAAACAGAGGAGGCTGTTACACCGTTACACCTAGCCTTTGTTGAGACAGTTGGAACGACAATAAATATCCTCACATCACTAAAAATTATAAAAAGTTGTCGAGGTCAATTTTCAATCTATTCTCAAAGCATTTTTCGCTTTACTATTGACCATATTATAACTAATAAAATTTGGATTATTTTTGATTTTGCAATCGCCGCGTACATTTAACACGCTATGAGTTCCCATGAAATTTATAAAAAGTCCCGTTACTTCCCTAAGAAATTTTTTTAGCCCGGTAAAAAAATATCTCTTCATCGGATCTAAAATAGATTCCGTGCACCAAAGATTAGTGAGGAGAATAATAAAATTTTCAGACTTTCCACTAATTCATTAGAATTTAATCATAGAACTGCAAAGTTGGTTACCAAAGGTGTTGCTCATGATTATATCAAAATTAGTTGAAGTCTCAGATATTTCACTTCATCTGAAGCCATCATGGTCAATCATACCATGCACTTGAATGTAATTCACCACTAATATCTCCTGCAAACTTAAAATGCCGCCCATAGCAAATCATGAATTATGCATAGATATGAGGAGACCATCAAATTTTTCATTGTTTCGGCGAATTAACGCATTATACGCAAATAACAGGAGTTTACTACGTAATCGATAGTTAAGGTCATCCTATTTTAATGACATAAAGGGAACAATGAATTGAAAAAACCTATTAAGCCTTTTTGTGAGGTTCTGAATACGGTCAAAGCCGTTCTCATCGATTGTTTCTATGGTAATAATAAATCCAAAGTAAATTGTATGCAACTTCACTGTGTTTAGGGCACTTTCCTCTTTTGATTAACTCCTCTAAACGTAATGATGAAGACATGGGTCTTACCTCCGTATGAACACTCATGATTTCTTAGGTAAACTTCGTAGCTTCTGCTTTCCAAAATGTTCGCTTAATGTGTTTGACTAAGTTTAAGGAGGTTAATTTACTATTTTTATCCAATAACTTTGACACAGGCGAGGATTTTCCAATTGCATAGCATCAGTAGCGGATACAGAAAAAACACAAGGGGGGGTGGGTGAGCAAAAGATACCTTGAGTTACATTTATTTTTATCGTAATAAAAATAATAAAGTCACATGCAAAACTTAAGAAGGTTTTAATTGAAGTCATTGTGCAAAAATACAAGACAATGCCATCTTATGATATAAAAAAGTTAAAATTGTGGTTCTGCAATGTTTGGCAATACGGGCGGCCCCACAAGGGGGGAGGGGGTCGCCCCCCATCTGTATCCTCCACTGCATAGCATGCAGTAATTTCTTTTTTATTTGAGTGATGAATACCTTTGCCGCCATTTACTTTGCTTTGCTAGCTGACTTCATAGTTCCTTCCAAATTGTAAATTAATCTCTATCTCCCGTACTTTTACCCGCCGATGGAATTAAGCCAACGAGTTCCATAAGTTCTATTTTCAGTAGAAATACCTTTGATATCTTTCCGACTGATTAAAAGAAAGCAATTCCACAGGACATCGGTCCTAATATTCTCTGTATTAGGTAGGAATTACATGAGGTGTAAAGGAGCCCATCAATTAGATGAGATGAAAAAACTTAAAAATTATCTTACCTTACGCTACAGCTTCCCAGCAGAAAAGATTGCTGATATAGAGCTCACATACATTACTTTGTATCCTACTATGCCTCGAGAGTAAGGAAGTGTTCATGGAGGTCTAATAATTTTAGTCCTAAACAAAATTAATAGCCATTGAAATACCGATTCCCAAGTAATTTTTAAATTTTCGAAATTTCATTTTCCAATTAATGAATTGCACCAGCTTTTTGATAAGATGGCCTGTATCCAGAGTAAAAAGACCTATCAACTTCTTTCTTATTCCATTGCTTAGTATTATACCATATGTTTTCTTTTTACTGCAGTAACTTCATGATCAACGCCGTTGAAACAAGATTGAAGGGTACAGGATCCCCTAATCACCTCGATGAACTAAGACACTTAGCATATCCGCACAATCACATCCATAGTTATTATATTTGCTTGATAGAAATACTTCACTGCCACTCGTATCCACCGAAAGCTAGCTCTTTAATCTAAATGTGTTTTCCAAAAGATATGCCCAACTTCAGCTCGAATGATCCGTACGCTGCGCTACAACATTTAATTTTAAGTTATAACTTTTTTATCAGAGTCTGTTGATACTTTCCTTCTTTACGCTCAATTATCCCATAATTAAGAGTTAATGATACATGCGATGCTATTCAGTTCTTAAGGCTACAAACTTTGGGTAAAATTGTTATGATTTATTCATATCTGATTTAGTAATGCCATTATTTCCATCTTAATAATAGAATGTCTATTCCTATTTAATAGGAAATTGAAGTTGGTTTCAAATCACAAACACAACGCCAAATGCTGACCAATTTATGTCGCTAAAATACTTGCTGACCTCATATGTCACTCCTTATTGTGATATCAACGCCGCATTGGGTTGAATGCACCCCAAAATTCATTTAATGAGACTGATATCTTGACGAAGAGGTTGAAGGATACTCAGGATACCATTTCAACAATGGCTGATATAAAAATTTAATGGCAAGAAGGAACAGAAAGATAATCTTTCATTACAGGAAATTTTTTTTCTAAGAAAGTGCCATGAGGTACACCTCATACTTCAATGTATAATCTGACAACACCCTAGCATGAATGCGGTAATCAATAAATAATTTCCAACAACAATTTGGGTTCAAAGGAAAACCTGGTAATAAATAAAAGGCAATGGCACATAGAAATTCTTGATGGAGACATAAAAAGGAAGGACGTTAATCTAGTAAACATTTTCTTGTACACACAGCGAACGAAATAGGATAAGTTTGATTGAAATATAAAAGGAAAAATATCATTCTTCAAGTCACCGGGAAACAAATCGCAAAAATATCGATTGAAAATAGCACGGACATTTTCTCAAACTGACTATGAAGGCTAAGGGAAAGTCAAATTGAATGAGGATGCGGGCCGACAGGAATTTGAATTTGTTAGAAATTTTGCTTAGTAAGAATTTGGTCGGAGGTGAAACGCGAAAAAACACCGATGCATTTAAAATTAAGAGCAAGAAAAAATCGGACAGTGCTGGAAAGGTTAAACAAGGACACTCCTTGGACTTCGAAACACTATTTTCTTACGAGAGCCAAACAGGCAAAAATTGAAATCAATATATTTAGAAAGGTCAAAGCAATAAAATAACCAATTTAAATAAAAACTAAGGGTATGGAGTTAAAGATCCGGTTTTTTGTCGAGGAGGACATATCGTTTCGGAATGCCCAGATTTACTTCTACAGCTCTGCCAGTCCCATATATATCCGTTCGGCAAAATATCTCGCTCTATTTGTCGCTTCTGTCAAACCTGAAAATATAGTGAGGTTCTAAGATGATTTTTTCCGTGTCGATCCTAAAGATATATTTTTTTTAATTGTGCAAACAATGTAAGCCTAGGGCACAGCCTCCGAGTCTCTAGCGGCTCTCAGCCTAATTTGCTTTAGATCTGGGTAACGCTGCCTGTGTGGCCATAGTAGTTTTTATGAATCGCGCAGCTATCTTTTGTATTTTATTCCCTTCACGGATTAAGTCTTTCTGCGCCAGATCCCATATGTTCGGTATATATATTCAAGGTGTGGTCGTACGAGTGCGAAATTGGATAGTTCTTTTATTTTCTCATCCAAAAATCTTCCCACAATAGGCTTGACGAATCATAACTTGTTCACGGCTATGCCTCAAATACTCCTTATATATGTTCCCCACGAGGGGTTTAAAGCTATCGCAACTCCCAGTACTTCACTCCGCCTGTTACCTTTATGTTAATACCATCCATAGCATAGACATGGTTGTAGTTCGACGAACTCCGCAAAAAATGTACCGCCGTGCACTTTCTGTGATTTAGTTCGAATCTTGGCTCCACAAATGAACGTTGTTTAAATTCGATGATAGAATTCCAAAGTAAGAGTGATCACAAATTTCACCATAGATGACAGCTTAGTCAGCAAAAAAAATAGGGAGCAGAAGCATGTATACGGTAAACAATAGAGTACCGTTTAGGCTTCGCTGTAGAACACCTGATGTCACTTCATTATATCAGAGCTAATTCCGTCTGGAGCAACATTTTTTTTACGACCACTCAGAAATTCTCGAATCCAGTTTACCACTGTTTCGTTTAATCTGCATGACTGTGATTTGTATAATAGTTAGTTGTGATGTACCGTGTCGAAAGCTGTCTTTAAATCAAGAAATAATTCGTCAACTTGTCTTTTCGATTCGCCAGATTTGAAAACGCTGTGAAGAAAGAGCGCGAGCTATGTTTCGCATGATTTCCTTTTCGGAAGCTGCGCTGACAGCGATGAAGAAAGTTACGACTGTTCAAAAAAGTCACGATATTGTGAACGACGATATGCACTAGTATCTTGCGTATAATCGATGTTACTGAAATTTGTCGATGGGTCATGCCTGTTTCCCTTATATAATATCGGTATAAAGGTTGCAATTCCCCAGTCTAGCGGTAGCTTTCCTTAAGATAATGGCTTCTTGAATATCATCTCTAAGAACGGTGCAATCTGTGACGCTACCTCTTTGAGAACACGCGCGGATATTCCCTCCGAACCTGGAGATTTACTTTTATTTATTGATTACAGTTTTAAGTTATCCCATCGCGTTGTATAGAGTTTTCTTCCATCGGTTCCTCAGTACATGAGATGTCTAAATTACATTCAGTACCGCCTGTAGTGTATACTCTTTCCAAGTGGGAATTTTACTTGTTAGCTTTGCCAATATTTTTGGTAACAAGTTTACCATTTTTGTCAAATAAGGAATCTAGGGTTGATGATGTTCCCTGAAGCTCTCTCGTATACGACCTAAGAGATTTTGTATTTTCTTAGAGTAATTCACCAAGTACTTTTTATTCACAATCGCTGACAATTACTTTCGCAGTGCAATTTGCATTGTCTTCTTGGTTAGTATATGCGCATCTGTATCTATGCGCTTCGCATCGTCATTTATGTACCGGCCCTTTCCATTTGCACGGCTACATTTTATAGCATTTGAATAAAAACTTTTGGGCTCAGTCGCCGCGACAATTTTTGGATGGCACCAACGTTTCCCGAGCGATGCTGGTCACTTTCTCAAGAATCCCTTGAGAAAGCGACCAGAATCGGTCGGAAAACGTTGGGGCCACCGAAAAATTAACGCGGCGACACACCCCAAACGTTTTTATTCAACATGACTAGTACTCGCGAAAGTTTTAACAAAGAATTACATTTAGGCATTCTTCCACCGATGGTAAAATTTAATACTAACCATTACATGTTTTGAGTTTGGCATACACATCTTATCTAAAGGATGATATAGAAATATGAGTATTAGACAGTTTTCTTTCTTATAACTCATTATGCTTGGCGATTGAAAAAGAACAAGGTTTCTAGACGAGAAATTGAGAGCATGTACATTTTGTACAATTCCAGACTTTACTACCATCGTTATGTTCGATAAAAAATATGCCTTTTCGCAGGTTTTGGCTGGAACGAGGCCAATAGACTCTTCTGTCATCACCTCTTCTGATAATAAATTACTCGGTTTATCAATTGAGTGGCAGAAAGTAAAAAAAATAATGGCTACTGATTGCAAAAATGATATATCCTCCTGCATACTAAGCGCCTAATTCCCTTCACAGGCAAACATTATCAAATAGTCCATTACGTTGTAACTCATTTCTGAATCTACATGCAGAGTGCAAAATCGTCTAGAAGGCATTAAGTTGATTACATAGCCTTTACACTAATCACAAAGATGAATGAGAAAAGCAGTTTAATGAGAAAAGTAGATTGTTCATTATCAATTGGTAAAGGCTAAGACGTTGGACCTATGAAATAAGCATATAATATTTATGATTGGTAGTGAAATTAGTAAAAATTATCATTTTTTTAAACTCTGTGCTAAACTATAAAGACAACTACAGGAAGATAATGCAACGCTCTGATTGATAGTAATGCTGAGAATGTATAGCAAACGATCAAGTGGTGCAGTAAAATGTGTGATCCTTACTTTATGCAAGTTATTCAATTGAACGATTAAAAAATTAAACGGTTTCATCACCTTTTCTGAAGTTTGGAATGAGTTTCCTCTGTACACCTCTTTAACTCCAAAGAATAACATCATTAAGCGCACAAAGGGTGGCTTTACTTTTCCTGCCTGCTTTGTCCTAAAATGAAGTCCACAATTTCATTCACTGACATTCCATTCTAGTGTACATGCACTAAAAGAAATATTTCTTCGCACAAGCATTCACTTTCAATTTTTCTGCTAAAGAAAATTTTTAAATTGCATAAAGGAGGATATTTAAAAATGTTAGTGCAGTTTTCGACATCCTCACCATCAGGAAATTAGGGTAGTTCAAGCGAATCAACTAAATGATGAAACTACGATTCAACAAGTTTGATGAATTGTCAAGTTTATTTAACAGGCAAATTTGGTTTTTCTTGTTTGTTCTACCTATAATATAATCGTTTTGGAATCAAATAATCAAATCATTAATTTACTATACGTGACTACTGAAACGATGTTGGATAATAAATATTCACTAACCAAATCGCCTAGACTTACAAACCACCTAATGGCTAAACATTTCACGATCATGGAAAACGTTTTATAAGTGCATGACTTGAATACTCGTAAATCTACGAAACATAAAAAAGGAAATTTATCTGCTGGTGGTAATATCCCACATTGTCTGCCGTTCTAATTTACTGGTATTTGGACTTGGCACTAATCACACGACAGAACCAAATGAAATCTCCCTGAACCATTCTCCCTTCCTAAAGGCAGAGATAGAATAACTGCAATTTGGATCATTTGAGTTTTACATATTTCACCGATGTTGATCGGCTATTAGAATCCTAGCTTTCCACGCCGACGAACCAGGCATGAATCCAAATGCAGGCGGATGTCTCAGTGAATGACGTACGGCTAAATGCGTGCCACTTCAACGAGGCGGAATGTATGGGCTGCTCAGAGCATTGAATAAAGCCTATGATTATTATGCTCCTCCAAAATGCGATCCGAGTCTTTTGTTTTGCATCTCAACGAGGTTTCATTTCATCATCGCATTATTTATCGGATGTAAACCACCCAAAAATGAAATAGCTAGATTTATCAATTATTTAACGTCACTGAATAGCGACAATAGAACCAAATTAAAAATTACCTCTTATTTAATTTTGACAACAATGTGAAGACCAATATTTTAAGTAAATATTGTTCTTTACACTTAATTTAAATGACTTAAGCTCTTTAGTTTGTTGCATATTATCATTTATGTTGAATATTTAGTAGGAAGCAAATTTTTCGTTAGTAAAGCATCCATATTTTCGCTAGTAGCATGTATCGAATGGAATGAATAATTGATTAGTAAAGAAAGATATCATTGGCAAAATTCATGCTAATAAGTGGCATAAGCACTACGGTAATAAGATAATTATACAACTCGTAACAGACTGATGCCAATGGATTCCGATTTTTCTTTTTCTTTTTGTCAGTATTTATTCCTAATTCTATTTTCCATTTATCCAATTTATTAATGGTTTTTTAGCCATACAAATGGATTTTTGAAGGGTGAAAAATAAAAAAATTGTTGTAACTTGTCATTTTTCATGTCCAAATCGGGAATCAATCCTTCACTCTACAGACTATGCAAATCAATATTTATCATGTCAGTAGGTAGATACCGATTTTGTATCAACAATATAGTGAAATATTATAACTACGGCAAAAGTTCTTAGATTTTCTGAAACTAAATACCTACAAGTTATTCATAGCACATTCTATTTATTCCGTCTCTTTGATCCTTCATTTTTATCCAAATACACAAGGAAAATTTATGTAAAATTATTACAAATGTTATCCATATCATCAACTTGTAATGTACCATTGATTGTTATTTTGATAATGCAAAAAAGTCGAAGTAACACCTTTGAGAAACCATTGTGGTTGGAAAGGGGGAAAATTTATTTCATTCAATTTATATGAATTAACACCTCAATAGCAATATAATTTATTGGAGACATGTAGTAAGGATGGAGTTCTTGTCGGGAAGGAAATATTGAACACTCTATTACAGGGTAGAATGTCAGCTAAACGAGGAAGAGGAAGGAAAAGAATAGGATTTTTAGACATAATGAAATGAAGTAGGCTTTGCAGTGAATTGAAGGGTAAAGTGATCGAAGGAAGAGGCTCCCAAGATGCTTCAAAAGTACTCCATCGAAACCTACCTTAATCGGTAGAATATTTAAATAATAATCCACTGCAGCCGCAGTAGAAAAAGAAACAAAAAATATTCTTTTAATGTGTAATGTTCTTTAAGTTAACTACTTTCCCTATGTAGTGCATTCTATACTTCCTTCGATTTATGCACACTAGAATATAAAAACCCATAATATTTCCTTAAATTTCTATCACTCTCAGAGTATTTGTTTTTCCAAAAGCCTAGTATAAACAAATTTAGTAATTCATTCAAAATTAAAAAGGATTAAACTGATTAGCATACCATATAAATGGAAAAGGTTAATGAAATTTAAGAGAGAAATCATCAAATGTAACACCTTTATTAGCCATTGAGTAACTAATGCCGAGCTAGCACATGTTAGTTATTGATAACTGCATCATACATTGACAGTGTCGTACTTGAATGAAAAGGTGACTTTCATTTATCTGACCTTTATGGGCAGGAGTGTGATCAAAGATGACAGACTCTTAATGTTAGCCATAATTAATCGCGGTATATTTATCTATTTTCTAAGCTCATGATACAAACCCCTAATGCCTTTACCAAGCCGTATATAATGTGACAGATTCACTCCTACCCAGCAAGACTTTATCAACCTACTCTTAAATTTATACATAAACACTTTGAATACTGGAAATACAACAACGGAAGCAATTATCCTACTTCACGCACTTAGCAATGCCGCATTGTACTTTTGTTGAACAGCCGGTACCAATAAAATGCCGCAACCTTTAACCGAATTGTGTGATGAAGCGAACGAAGAAATATAAATGAAATAGAAGCTTAGATAATTGTAAAAGATTCGGCAGTATCTACCGCACGCATTATATAGAGAACTATCAGTTGGATATCGTAATAAAAGAAAAATAAATTATATATATTGTGCAAAGATTACTAATTTTCCGAATTATCCTGTTTTCCTAAGTGACCCAGAAACCTTCGGTCGAAAATCATTCGTAGCAATTTGGTTACAAGTATAAGCATGCTATGCATTTTGATGTCGATTGATTAGTATGTACATTTATGTAAAAGTGCGAAAAACATGCTGATTATTTGGAATTGTACGATGTATAATCATGTATTTTTAGCCAAATTTCCAAAACTGCATCCCGTAATATGACTGCTCGATAGAAAGATTTACTTCATCGATTGTATCGAACTATCACTCTAAGGTTGAGTATTTAGCTTGACACGAATGTTCCTTATGTCCCATTCGTGCGCGAGTTTTGATGATAGTAGCGGCAGATGCAAATTGCAGGCCTCGATCGAGTTTAGCTCAATAGCCAAAAGGTCGTCGTACTTCTCCCTCACCAACCGGTTGAAATTTTTTCATCGGAAACAATCACTTGCAGTAATGGCTTCCCGACTGAGAGTGGAGGCGATATGCTAATGCCTTGAGGCAAACCAAAGGACATCTCAGCTACGGACCAGAAGGTAAGTACTCAGCTTCATACTGCCAAGTTCTCGCTATTGCATAAGAGTTGCGTGTAAGACTCCATTTGATTTCATATAATGTTTTTCACCGTGTAAGGGGCGTCAATATCAATGTAATAAGTGCCAAATATATTAGTTTTATAGAAATGAATACTTATCAAATATTCAATATCCAAGCAGTTTCAATTATTTACATACTTCAACGCGATAACGGGCAGCCACTGCGGAGCTAATAATCCATATCATTTAATGTATTTAAAATGTATGCCTGACTTACGTTTGTGTAAATTAATCGCCGGGTTTATCCCTTCATTTTGAACATCAATAATTACCCTCGTCAAAAATTCACATAATGGTGAGATCGAAAACTTTGCGTAGCGGAGGTAAATGCCCTCCGTGCCCAGGGTTCGATATTTCATAACGCATTGCAGGCTGCAGTGGCGAATGAGGGAAATCTATTCCCACAAGGAATGAAAATCGGATCTGCAAACTTCACGGGGGACGATGCCCACTGGGGTTTTTCACTCTGCACGAGCGTTAAGTACACATCTCAATACCTCTCACGATCTCAATACCTCTCCACCGGTCGAATTGTTTTCCATGGTCTGCTGCCTCACAGTACTACACGAATCTTATCAGATTGAAAAAATTAGTTCCTTGCAGTACTTGAGAATAATATCGCAAAATAACAATTAATATGGCCTCTTAAATAGTGGTTGAGATAGCACGCCCGCTATAACCTGTGCCACAATTTAGACTTCAGACTAGTTTATAAAATCTATACTGCTATTGGCCATGGAGAAATATGAATTGGTGTTTATACTAGCTGTATACCCAGGCGGCATTGGATGCGGGCACGAGTTCCGGCAAAACCGAATGATTTTTACCGGTTGAATTTCATCCGAGATGTAAACTTCGTGTACACTTTGTACCTCATTAACTATGTTGTATTTTACATGTACATTAGCTTTCAAGCAGTAGGTTTTCGCAGGTTTTTCACGCCCCCCTTCTTGTGTGGGCGTTTTCCTGCAGTGAGTTTTTTTCGCTGAAGGACATTCTTATCCTCACCCTTCTCCTCATGTTTTTTCCCACAAACAGAAATCTTTTTTACGCAAATTTTTCACGCATACTTTTTTTATCTTTTTTTGACATTTCACAAATAGTGTATATTGTATACCTTTTGTATTGTAAACGTTTATCTACCATTTTTTAATATGTTTGCATTGACGCTATCGAAGGTTTAGGTGGAAGAGGGGACTTCTTATTCTCAATCTCGACCGAATAAAGGTATATTATTATTATAAATGACGTCACCATGTGGAAACTTTCATTGAATACAGAGCGTTCCCTTGTCATCATTTTCCTTTAGCTCGAATATAAAAAGGTCAATCCCAGAACATATCTAAACTGCATAGACCCTTGTATAGTTTGGATAATTAAAACTAGACCTCACATCATACAGAGCCAGAGGCGTGTGATTTCAAATACACATGGTATGGGGGTCATTTCCCTCATTTTACCACCTCCAATTTCGAGGAGCTTTTATAATGGGGTGTGATGCTAGATTTCAATCGGGTTTTAAACACATTACCCCTCGATCAGAAACCAAGCACTCTACTCACTAGGCTACCACGCTACAAACCTCTGAGAAAAAAAGTGGGACATTATTATCACATTTGAGATAGATAAAAATGTTGGCAATAACCTACTGCAATGGGCTAAAGAAATACAAACTTAAATTTTCAACACGAAGGCATGGTAGATTTCTACCGGGTTTTAAATCCATGACCCCTGGGTCATCAGCCAAGGACTCTGCTCACTAGTCTACTACGCTGCAAATCAATGTGAAAAAACTGAGACAATATTTTCAATTTGAGACAAAGAAAAATGTTAGCAAAAATAACATATCATAGCTCATAACATTACATACTGAAAATTTCAGCACGATAGCGTATGTTTTTAGAGAAGTGATACGTCACGAAGTAATACCGGTTTAGTTAGAGTGATGCTTCCTCTTAGGTCTTGGTCCTTCCCACCGCTTCATTCCCGTCTCCCGACCTGCACCTCGGAAAGAAAAAATGTCCCTGCCAACGTGCAACACATAACGGCGACGCGACGTAGGGTTAAAAGGAAAAAAATCTGCACGGAGCGGTCGGGTAACATGCGGCGACCACGATGAAAAGATGAGTCGAGCTACCCGAGGTGAGGTGAGGCTAGTGTGCAAGCAAATGTGAGGGTCAGAGAGAGAGAGAGAGACTCTGAGGGAGCTAGCTGCAGCAAAAAGAGAAGGAATGAAAAAAGTCTATGAGGAGAAAAAATCGAGGGAGGACTGGCTTGGCCGGGGTGCGAACTCGGAATGGGCGAATTAAAAAAAATGGACCGGTCGCAACGCATCAACTTCCATTGTGCGGCGCATTTGAGCCTGGGTGGCCGGCGGAGGGAGACAGGGAGGGGGGAGAAATAGGGGAGGGGAAGAGGGGTGGAAAAAGTAAAGAGTGCGGCGAAAGAGGGGAATGTTAGGGGTGTTGCACCGGGATGAGGGTAATTGGAAAGGGTAATATCGAGGGAAGGGGAGGGGGGTGGGGAAGTCGTATGGGGTGAACGAGCGGGGAGGAGGGGAGGTTTAGCGGGCTCCCGATGAGTCGATTGGAAGAGTCAAAAGTTGGGTGCGGGTGAATTTGCCGAACGAACGGAAAGAGTCGCGAGAGATAGTCGTCATGATCGCCGTTCCCATCATATCCGCCGCTCTCTAGCAAAGAAAGGGTACACGGTGGGAAGGCGATCAAGTCCATTAATCGAAGTCGAGTTTTCCTTTGACGTCTCCGACGGTGCCATAGCCAAAGAGGATGTGTATTCAAGGACGCGCATCGACTTGTGAGCATGAAGCCAAGATTAAAATATCAAAAACCTAGAGCACCTGATGAATCTTATGGGTCTCATAATCGGACGATGACAAAACATTTTATTTTCCTGTAATATTTATTTAGAGCTAATTTAATTTTCAAATTCGATTTCGTGAAAACATTGGGTATTAATTAAAATTTAAAATGAATGTATTAACTAGAACATGTATGTTTCCCATGGATTCATTATTAATGACGAACAAAGTATTATAATTATAATAAAAAGCTAATCATGAGTCTCTTATTAATTTTAATACGGCTTCCATTTGTTGGTACGGTAGAAGCTACGCTTATACTGCCATTACTATCGCATAAAAATCGGTTTTCAATAATGTCCGCAGCATAGCGATGAGAACCGAGTGATTTTTTCCTCTGCATACAGAAGGTACCGCGATTCTCGCGATAGAGTATGTATATACACTCACTAGGAATGGGATTGTAGAAGTATGCATTAGATAGGTTATACAATTATTAATCAAAATTTATTTAAGCTAAATGCTCTAAGTATATTGAATTTCAAAGTGAAATTCAGATTGAACTGCCGCCTTAGACGTGAGTGAGGACTTTTGAATATCCATTCCAATGCCCGATGGGTGACGGTAAATCCGGAGTCTGGGTGAAGTATTCGCAATCCTAATATTCTTCACCGTTTTATTCGGCGTTTGTATTACGTAATGGAACGATAGACGATCGATTCGATTCGTGTAAGTTGAATTTTCATTTTAGGCGTTCAAAGAAGCTAAGGGACTGATTATCCTTATGCTAAAAATCCTGTGGCATAAAGGAACTAAGTGCATCGGAATGTTGATGCATTTGAATGCATTCTTCGATTAAAGAAACTCGAAGATTGGTCTGATGCAGCTCTACAGTCAATTATTCTACCGGCTAATCTTCTACTCATAATATAATTAATATGTTTTAAACCATTCATCACCTGGATGATGTATATACATTAATCCTATGTCTTACTTAGGCCGTTCTTCCCTTACAATAGTTCTTCAACGTTTTTTATCAAATAATCACTTCCCATGAAGTGGCCAAATTCGTAGTACTTTTGTTTTCTTTTTTCCCATACTCCTCCTAAAAGTCATTCATGACTAACTTGATCTATTCATCTTATCTTTTGTACTCACCTGTAACACAAAATTTCCTAAGCTTATCACCTTTACTGTTAGTCGTTGCCATCGTCCTTGTCTCTGATTACTGCCATGAGAAAACGTAGATCCTAAGGAATGAGAGGCTTCTCAGGAGATGATTGAAGAAGAAGCGGCACTGTAGTCTATGCCTAAGAAGGGTACATTAGATGACCTATTCATGAAATACATCAAATACGTGTCTAACGAAGCAGTAGAAAAGATTTGAGATATAACCACCAAACCAGGGAAAAGATAAGATATTGCGGAAAATCGAGAAGGTCATGAGGAAAAAAAGCGTGAGGTTTAGAAACTGGCATGAAAGAGGGATAAATAGCGTTTTTTTGGTTATTATTATTATTGAATTATTGCAAAATACAAATACAGAACTTACCATAATATAATTGGTAAGCATCTAATTGCTAATGATTAAGAACGCGAAAACTGAATAATGTAAGTAGTAACGGTAATAGTACTTAAAGTTTTGTTCTTTACGTTTACAAAGGTAAAATAGCAATAAAGAAAAAAGGTAAGAGAAATCATAAATATCTATGAACAATGATAGCCGTCAAAGTATAGAGAAATGAGAGTAGTAAAATCGTCCATTCAATTTTACTTATTTACCCGTTTTTTTTAAACTTTCATTCAATGGGGTAATTCTTTGAAGGATTTTTTAATTTTATTTTTTACAGCGTATCACTATTACACTAAACTGCCATATATTTAAGGCATCACTGAAATTTACTAGTATATAATTTTTGTAAAAGGAATTAAAATGTATCAACTAAATTAAAATGTTGCCTTCACGCACAAAATTGCTAGCTCAAGCACAATGGATGGGAAAAAATTATTACAATATAAATTAAATACTTTGCGTGTTACCGAATATTTTTCAGATAAATCAAGCACATGTTAAAAGCAGTACGCATACGAATTCACTGCAAATGATAAATAGAAAGCCGCATTGAAACAGTAACCGTGATGAAGTACACTTAAAACTGACGTAATCTTTTGTCTACTAAAAAGTTTCATATTCAGGCAGCATCGGTTTTAAAACATGCTACCCATAAACTGACCCTTGATTGAAAATATATTCTAAGGCTTTGGAATCCTGAATAGGAATGATATAGAAGCGCAGTTCAGCTATGAGCTCACTTCACTGCAAGTATAATGACTTACAAAAAATAGAGGAATATGAATCCGTGGATACTATTGGTAACGAAATGGGTTGAAGAACTGAGATTAGCTGTAATAGCACACGATGTATTGGCTTGGTTTCTATTTTCGCTGTAATAGTTAGCACTTTTTTCCAGCAAGATATTCCAGTTAGAAGTAAACCATTACTATCTACTCATTAGCCATGTGGCCATACTAAAACAAGAAAAACCTTGCGATTTTTTGTATGATATGTGGGGCGTAGTGGTGGATGTTACGAGGGTAGCCTTTTAAGTGTCAGACATATAATGTTCCTTATCACCTAGCAACTATAAATGATGTTTATAAATAACTTTTTGAGATGGTTTATGCCCATGCAGAGTTTCATAATGATCGGCCTGATACTTTTTAAAACGGTGGCCTATCAAAATTCCCAAGTCGCTGTACGAGATGAAATTAAGTCATGAACAGTACCGCACTCTAATTTTCCATAGCTTTCGACGACGCCTCATCCAGCAAGAATGAATTACTGAACTTTTTTTTTGTTTTTAGCGGAGAAGCACCATCAAATACAACCGTTTATCGATGGTATGCAAAGTTTCAGCGAGGACACTCTAGCCTCAGTGACTAACCGCGTGAAGGGCGACCAAAAACCTCCGCTACTCAAGAAAACGATATGATTATGGAAGATGATTATTTTACATTCCACAAGATTAAGGCATCATTGGACATCTCAGGGACCTCAGTTTAAAAGATCTTACACGAAGAATTAGGTGTTAAAAATTGCTTTCCCGCTGGATACCGCACTTCCCCAAAGAAAAGTAGAAAGCAGTTCGAGTCAAATGGTGCCGAAATACTCTACAACGATTCAACTCAGGAGCATCAAAGAACGTTCACATCATCAAAAGTGGTGATGAGACATGTATCTATAGCTACGAACCCGAATCAAAACGCCAATCTCCAGTATGGGTCTGCCAAAGTGAGATCAAACCGACAAAAGTTGTTCGTTCTCGCAGCCTTTCCAAGAAAATGATCGCAATTATCGCAACCAAATCAAGGCATGTAGCGACGATTGCTCTTGAAAATCAAAGAACAGTTAATGCTCAATGGTATACGACCATTTCCTTGCCGGAAGTGACAGCCGAACTTCGGAAAGAACCCAAATTGACGCATTACGCTCCATCATGACAATGCAAGCTCACATACCGCTCGAGACAAAGTCGTTTTCGGAACGGTAAAACGTCAAAATTCTTGATCATCCTCCATACAGCCCGGACTAAGCCCCAATAATTTTTCACAATCTCCAGAATCAAGAATATGCTTCAAGGAAAGCGCTTCCAGACGTCTGAAGAAGCGGTTGATGCCTACAAAACAACCATTTTGACTACATCTACTTGGGAAAGGAATAAATGTTATAAAGATTGGTTTTATCGAAAGTAAGAGTGCATTGACTATCGTGGAGATTACTTTGAAAAACAATTTTAAAAATTGCGTTACTGTACCTCTTATAGTTTTCTTCATTCCCGGCACTTAAAAGGCTGCCCTCGTATTAGTTAAATATTTGAACAATTGGACATTGAAATGTTTCCACTGAATTTATTTTAGCACAACGGGTTTTGTTATTACAACAATGCACTTGACAATGCACAACGAAACGCGACGTGCTAAACAAATAAATTCAGTTAAAAATTACAATTTCTTAATTTTTAATTCATATCGCAAATGACACAACATTTGTGTGAAATAGGTGGCTTGGAGTTCATAAATCTCATATATCTATCATTAATACTCCTAAGTTAGCCAACTGATTTCCGTAACATATTATTCTGATTATCAGCTGCCAATCGGATTCACAGGAGATTTTTTTGCATAGGGAGTGGCTCGGTGGGCCCGCGGGGATCTACTCTCGAGGGTAGAGAACTAAGTAAAAAACTTTTACGTCCGCGTACTTCACGAGGCGGGTGGACAAAGGATGGAATAAGAAGACAGGAGCCGCAACCGCGATGACAGCCCGATGATTCCTTCAGGGATAAGGATAGGGGCGGAAGGGAAAAGATCGAGAATCACGACACCGTCATGAAGGCGTCGCGTGCTGCCATTAGCAATAAAGCATTTTTTGTACCTAAATAATTGAACAGAATTATTCTAAAATTTCCTTTTGATTGCTAGCAAAGGCAGTTGGAAACCAGGCATTGAGAGCTTTTCCACCCGATGTGTATTCCATTTTAAAGACGGGAAAAAGATCGTGCAAATCCGGGGTTCTGTCTTTAGCATTGAGTGCAAAATCTATTCCAGAAATGTAGAAGTGGTATTAATATCTCTTACAGAAAACAAAATGCATCCCGAAATGAGACAACGATGAGCTCCGTTGATAAAATGGGGTAAAGAGAGAGTAAAAAAAATGCCTTCCAAACGGTGTATAATCCAGACAGCATGAAGAACCAAATTATCCGATAATTATCCTCCGCCGTCATTGACAGGACTGTATCCTACATTGCGGACCTGAAGAAGCAAGCTGCAACGTTTGCGAAACATGTCATCACCTGGGATGAACAAACGCGGGAAAGAACCTGAGAGCAGCCATTTATCGTATAAAATACCATACGGCGCAGCGCGGCGTCTTGAATTCGTGTGAAAAAGTAATAGAAGGTAAATTATGAATTGCATGGCGATAAATCTCTGCCAGCATTCAATGAACACTATGCACTTGGAATTCTTTGAATAATATGAGCATAGAAAATACATAAAATGGTGTAGTTTTTAGCCATGCGTTTTTTATTTTCAATATTCTTGGATCACAAAAATACGAACCTCTAATTTCCTATTTCTATGAAGATTATGTAAAACATTTACAATGATAATAAATTGTTGACATGTCTCCATGTTATCCTGAATAAATGCCCTTAAATAACCTGGATCTTAAAATGTTTTATATTTCTCTCTGAAATTTATTTTTCTTTTTAAAGGCTTACACCCTATTCTTTTTATCTTGGCTGTTATTTCGATTTCCAGAATACCAATGCCAATAAATACCGGGAATAAAAGCATCGAACATCTTTTAACCAATATTTTCATTCTTTTTTCGGCGCCTCGATTTCATATTATAAGTCCATTTATAATTTTCCACTAAAAAATAAGCATATTTATCTGCAACGAGAAGTTAAGGAAAGTCACATTTTATGCCACAAAAAAACTCTACCATAAAAAAAACTGCGCGAAGGTCCACGCTATTAAATGACCTCTATAGAGCCACATAACGGTAAATTATCGGTTAAAAAAAAGGTTAGGTACTTCGCTGGCACGCAGACGGGAGCTGTCGAGGTGTTCTATCAGGTGCTCGTAAAAACTTTCACATGGAAATAAAAGGGAGGAAAAAAATCGCTGAGCAATAGCAGTTTATGAGGAGAAGAGAGGTTCTTTACTAGCGGGAGATAAGCGCTCGACAGAGGGGCGACATTGAGGAGATGGATGAGGTGCCGCAAGGGGTATAGAGAGGAAAGGTGCGTTCATAAGTAGGTACCTGTTCGAAGCGGGATTTAGTGCACAACCCTCGCGGTGAGCGATGGAAATGATCTGAGGGAGGGTAATGCGGCGTAGGGATGTGTGGGGAAGGATATAGAATAAATTATAAGAGACCATTCAAGAAAACGTAAATGATTTTTACCTTTGCTTGAACGCTCCCTCCCCCGATTCAGTTCTATTTTCTTTTTTTTATTTGATATTCTACACATATCCACGAATACAGCTCATATTGGACATTTTACATAGGGGTGTTCAACAAATTTAACAAATAACAACAAATAACTACAAATTTAACAAATAGACGTGCACGAAAAACCATGCCCTGGATAAAGGAAACCTACCGAGGCGGGACCCGAATCCGTGACCTCTTGTTTGGGTGGAAAGGACTTAACCCCGCCGCCACCGAAGCTGGCAACAGCATTTAGGCGGAATTTTCCTCTAAAATTACGTGAGAAATCAAAGACATGAACCTTTGCGTTAAATCCTTCCTTTGGGTAGTTTTACGATGGCTGGTAAAAAATAATATCTATTCAAAATATGAGAAACTTGAATACTAGTTAAGCTGTAAGAGCTACTCCAGTCACGTAAAAAAACTTGATGGGAAATAACCTCTTCCTCTTACTTCCTTTTGTGATGAACGAAAGTCATAGGGAAGCAATAGGAATAATAAGAGAGGCTAAGATTCTCTATTAACAACTAAACGACCCATCTGGTATATGCATTACCTGAAGAGGGGCATTAAGTGGCCACATGCCATATAAAAATCTTGCGTGAGTTAGTTAAGGGCATTTTAATTAACTACTATAAAAATTTTACTGTTATTTTATTAACATCTGAATGTGATAATAATAGTGATAACGTAGCCTGAAAGATGGGGATGAGACTGTGTAGAGATTACGCAAAAATACTTGATAAGTACCTATAAAAAAATTTTTCCCGCCCATTTTCGGTTAGTCGATTTTTCGAGAACTTTTTCCCTCGTCTCATGCAACATAAGGGATTTTTCGTTCTCTATTCCTTCCATAAAAAATTTGCAAAATTACGTGTATAAGTAATTCCACTGTAAAATACTTAATTTCTGCCAGTGTTGGATGAGTCTTGTAGGGGTTGGCAACCCGCTGCCCGCGCGCCGTATTAGGCCCTCTGAGTTATTTAAACGCGGCCCGCAAAGTTAATGGCTGTGAAAAGTATTATTAAAATTAAAAAGACATTGGATTAATTGATGAAAAGCTACGTAAAAATGCTAGAATATGGCCCGCAGCCATACATAACACATGGTTGCCGACACGTGTTCTATGGAATAAAATGCCAATCTAATTAGCAACGGGCGTAATCGGGATATTTCAGCAATAGAAATCACCTCTATTGTAGTCACACACAGATTTTGGAAAATATAGATAACTTTTTTTGGTAGCATTGACCAAGTCGAAATCTGCTCAGATGATATTAATGACTTGATAAAATACGATGGCAAAGATTGAGTGCTCCATCTTGTAGCCAGATTACATCGACTAAGAGAGACAGCGTTTCCCTATGTAGAACACAAGCCACAAGCAAGAGTGGTTCAGAGTCCCCAGTGGGAACTTCCCACCCCTTTAACGTAAAGTGCTCGCAAAACATTACTTCCTGTATAGATACTGAACTGAGAAGGCGAAATGCTCTGGTACGATATTGGAAAAGAAACTGTTACTATGACAGGACGAAAGGCCAGAATATCGCCAGCGTTGAGGGAGAATTCCAAACCGCAATAAGCAAATATTAACTGGTAGTAAACCTTGAGGCATGTAGCTGACGATATTTTGTAATCCCTTGATTAAGTTCTATTTAGGAAGGGCAAACAAACGGCGACGAATATCTTATTCAAAGTCATAAAAAACACCATAAGATTTTTAAGTTGGCAATAATTATCCTACAAAATGCAGAGATTTTGCTTCCGCTCAGGAAAATCTCTTTGTAAAGAATTTACCTTTTCATTCTACATTTCCTCTACTGCGCAACGCGGTGGCACTATCTTTCGATAGGGCTGCCGACCAACAAATTCACCATCTGGTCCGCCGAATAAAATGTTTCCCTTTTGCTTTCTTTTACGGGCAATTCGGAGGCGGAAAGTGAACAAAAATGCAGTCAGTATTAGAAGATTTATAATTTTCTATCGATCCGATAACGAGTATAAAACAATAGAGATATGTGTCATTTGTAAACAATAACTCGATTTTGCACAAAATCAGGCTTGCAGTAGCTGCTGAAATTATCAATATATATTCTGGACACAGCGTATAAATCAGCCAAAAATCGTAATATAAGAGTTTCCTTTACTTTCGTTTCCAGATAATCTAAGGTTAAAAAGAAATACTTCGTTTTAATTACACAAAAATATCCTTGAAACTCGATGCCCTGTGAATGGGCTGCTTGGGTTGATATACGGTTTACGAGAGCTAGCATGCTTCGTCTAACAAATTTTAACGGAGATGGAGAACTATGACACTTTATTACTTGAGATTCCCAGGAGCATATAATACCTCTTTATCCTTGTAAATTATAGCCTAGCAAGCTACTTGAATGTGCCGGAATGGCCCATGCAATTCGGACGCAATTCTGAGACGCCTGTGTGCCCACTCGTAATTTTAAGAATATATATTTCCTAAAATTCTAATGTTTACTTGTAATGATAATGGTTCCTTAAAATTATAGGAAAATTGAATAAAACTCCATGTATAAAGGATATTAGAGAAAATTTATCTTTTTCAATGCGCAAAAGTGTAATTTATTAACTGCTGAATGATACATTCTTTTTATGAGTCCCCTGAAGAAGTTCCAAATGCTAAGGGTTTTCACTCTATTCTATATTCTATAAAATATATTCTTCAAAACTTTGGCAAAGGGCTCAATACTTAAGCTCACCAAACTATTTCTAATAATAAGAAGAATTAGACAATTTATTAGAAATTTATCTCGTTCATGATGAACTAGAAACAATTTTATGAACTTAATAGTCAAGAATCACATTTTCTAAAATTTATTCATTCTGTACCTCGGAGGGAAAAAAACATTACGTCCGTTTTCGATATTTTTCAGGGGAGCAGCTTTAAGATTCTTTTAAACTTAACCAGTAACAACTAGAGGGTAAGGTTACTATACCAATAACATTGTGATATTGCAGCGCTTGTAAACTTGCTACCTAACCATCCAGTAATTACTGGTTGAATTTTAAAAAAAAATCTTAAAATGCTCTCCTGAAAAATTAAGGAAACGGATATAGTGTCCTATACTTCAGAGGAGCAGAATTAATACTCACATTGTCGCTGTTTTTTTAACGACATCAGAGGAGGAAATTGTGTTGGAAGGGCAGGAGATTGAGAGGAACGGGGTAAATCGTTGAGAAAATTAAGCATGTGGAATGACGGATGAGGGAGATGGGTGAGGTTAACTCCTCAGGGTGAAGTGCCGAGGGTGGACTTGAGTGGAAAGGGGAAAAACTCGGAAACCGGTTTCAACTCATCCCATCGCAAGTCCTCCCACCTCCCGGCCCCTGCATCTTATTCTAATCGCCCCTCACCTGCCTCCTCTCCGTGGATTCGAGCGACCGTGCACCCTCACCTTCTCTTTGTCCCGTTTCGCGGCGTCTGTGACGGGGATGGGTGTGCAGGAATGAGTCAGGGCCGGGGGGTGGGAAGGTGGACATGGAAGTATGGGAGCCAGTCTTATGGGAGAGGAAGCCGAGAGAAGACGAGGGAGGAAGATAGGAAGGAGGAGGGTGACAGCCTGTTGCAGGGAGCACTGGCCTGCAGTGGAGGAGAGAAACTAAATAAAGGAGGGGTGAGATTAAGGTAAGAAATACCAAGTAGATTAAGTTTAAGAAAATTGAAGACTTCCCATTATTTCAAAGTGATTTCTTAGGAGCTCACACCATTCGCACACACACTTACTTGCATACAGGGTGTCCCATTTATCTTGACCACCCGTAATAACCTTTTGTCCAGATGCGAATTCAAAAAATTGTCAAGTAAATGTTCATTAGCCGTCAGGGGGACATTAATCAGCATGATTGCCTTCCTTGTAGCTTTGTTATTTACAAAGATATGAACAGCGCTATGTCATTTTTAAATGGCACCCTATAATTTTTATTCGGCAATTCATTTCCTCTCCTAAAGACTTATTCAAAAATTTAGCTAAGTGGACCATTAAGAAACATATGAAAATCGTCCACTTATTGGAGTTAGCAGTAAACAAATAACAACCAAGTCAAAACATAACACGAAAGTCACTTTGAACCCGGGACCTCAAACGCGTCCACTTATTGGAGTTAGCAGTAAGCAAACGACAACCAAGTCAAGACATAACACAAAAGTCACGTGGACTCTCCTGTACTAGAGTACTGTACAGTACAGTACATGACACAATTTTTAATTTGCACCTGGACAAAAAGTTATTTCGGGTGGTCAAGGTAAATGGGACACCCTGTATAATAAAAAAAACCTTCCACATTTCCTTGAAGTTTTCATGAATTGCATGTTTGCGCATTGATTTATAGTAATTATATAGTATTTAACTATCCATTAACATAAAGTACACGTGGAACACCACTGAAAACCATAAATACGGCATAATCTCACTGCGGCCATCCTATAGATTACTGAACAAACAATCTCACTAAATGTCTGAAAAAAAATGATGCCCCATTTTATCATGTTTGCCAGTCTTAAAGGAATGAATAACTTTGAATAACACTGAATTCCTCCCTCTGAAAGTTATGCATGATACAGGGTCACAGATAGGTGAAAGAACATAAATGAGTAAGTTTAAGATCATTGGATAATTAACTCAAATATTCCCAAGATATTTCTGATGCCCAGAAAATAAATGGATGACACTCCAATGGATGGCCAATGTGATGCACATACTTCAGAGTGTCCTCCATTTTGAACCTAAAAATTAGTTTGAAAAATTATTTGCGCTCTCCTCCCAAAATATTTGTTTTCTTACATTGCGCTCAAAATTGAAATTTCATCTCATTATGAGCCCTACCAAACACCCTTGAGGGAACTTACTCACTTCATCTAAATATAAATGTATGTTTCATAAGGGATAAAATTATTGGCACATTACCTAGCAATAATATTAATGCTAATTGGTAGCGGAAATCAAGTATAAGATACTGAACTATATTAAAAAAATTTCACTGCGATTTCCTGGGAGCTCAAATCACCCTTACATATTTGCACGGGTCACAGAGAGCTTCTTTGATGAATTAGAATGCCGTTTAAAACATGATAACCCCTTTCCAAACGCATTGAAAGTGATCCCGTGGTTAAAATATATACTTGTCGAAGAATGCCGAGGTAAAACATGATCTTTCGTAACGAGGTATAGGTTTTTGTTATTGAGTTGCACGCAAGTAAATGTGTAATGGTATTCCAACTTCTAAGAAATGAAATCTACTCTATTGTGCGAGCATGGTAGATCTCATGCAATGCCTAATACCCAATCTCTAAATTTACGAGAAATAACGTGCCCATACTTAGCATGCAGAATACATTCCATATATAGAAAGTTACCCGGGAGCTATTCAATCTAATGTAGTGGTTTCTCTAGGAAAGAAAAGCCTATGAAAGCAGTTCGGCAGGAATAAAAAAAATAGCGATGCTGCAAATTGAATATCAGTTTTTTGGATCTTATAATGATAGAAAAAATGTTGTGATTCGATAAAATATTGCTCCGCACCAACCTTCACAACTCACTCGCATCCGACCAGAACCTCACGATTCCCGTATTTGGACGAGATTTTCCAGCTGTTAGAAAACAAATATTGGGTATTTAATTAATACTTAATTCTTATATTTACAGTTTCAATTTTGGTCAGCCGCTTCGGTTCTCATTCATAAGAGTCATGGTTAAGGAGCAGATAGATTTAAGCCACTTTATTCGGAAATATGAATCCGTCTCACTGGTTCATTAGGAGAGTGCTTTGGGAATTTCTATGGAGACAAAATCTTTTTGCCATTGAATGAACTTCAATAATACGCTTTTAAATATAATAACGACTGTCATCCGAGCCATCTTATGACACCATTTTTGCCACACCCTAAAAACGTTTGATAAATTTGGAGATTCCATTTTGTTAGCAGATCAGTGATTTTTCGTCAACAAAATGGCACTAAAAAGGTTCACTCTGAAGGTATGAATTGAATTATTTTTTTAGAGAAAATTCGGCAGAGAGGTACTCCTCAATATGCCACGAGAAAGTGTTTATTTCGATTGAATGGCCTTCCGCGCTGCTTTCCGAGGTTATTTCCTATTCAAGTAGACAACTTGCAGAAATTGTGTGCAGTAAGTCAACGGATTACGGCAATAAAAATATAACTTTAAAGTAAATAATAAAGAGGGAAAGACTTCTTGATTACAAGCTATCCGATTTCTCCCAAATTTCAGCTGAATTTGATTTTTAGAAGCAACAATTCCAAGATAAAATGATGTCTCTCCCATTTACCTAACCTCGATACTACAAAAACATGAGGATATTACACCCTTATCCTCATGTTTTTTCCCACCAACTCAAATCTTTTTTACACAAAAATTTCACATATAGTTGTTTATATTTTTTGACATTTCACAAACAGTGTATATTGTATATTCTTGGTACTGTAAACGTTTGTCTAATATTTTATGATATGCTTGCATTGACGTTATCGAGGGGTTAGGTGGAAGAGGGGACTTTCCAGTCTCAACCTCGCCCGAATAAAGGCATTTTATTATTATTATTATTATTATACTATAAATAAAATTGGCTTGCCTTAGCAAAAGTTTTACCCTGCCATTATAACCTGCTAGTAACGTAAATAAAATAAATGATAAACATAAAATCACACTGCGAAGATAGTAGTTCTCAAGATAGTTTAAAAATAATGCCAGATTTTTCTCTCTTTTACCGACCTTCATGTATTTTGTCATTTCTCATAACAGTGTTGAAAGAGGAAAACTAGTATGAACTTGTAAAATCAACACGATAAATTTACTAGAACAAAAAGATAAGTTTCAGCAGACACAACTACCAATTTCAAAATTTCACACTCAACTTATTTGAGAATGACCAGGAAATTTAGTATAACGATAAAAACCTGATAATTTTTTTATCCTTAATATTTTTGCAATCGATTTTCTGTTTACAGAAAAAACATTATCTGCACGGAAATATAAAAATGGTTAAATCTAAATAATCTAGCTGCTGAATATTTGCATAAAGAAAAAATCATTGAATAAGGAAAATGTTTAATTGGATCCTAATGGCAATAACCATACCTGTGTCAAATTCCGAATATTTGAAACCAATGGAGTTAAAACGAATGCATTTATTAAACTCACCAGATTAACCTATTTTTAAACCTCCGTGGGATGAAATGGATCTGACAGCAACAGCGCAACTTAGTTTTTATTTTTCCGCGCCACCAGGCGGCAGAGACCCTTGGCACTTAGAGTAGCTTTTGTTTTTAAACACTATGCAGCCTATCACTTTTCGAAGCAATGCCGACAGAACAGCTGCGTATTTTTCAGCATCATTAAGCAAAGTAATGGCACAATATAACAAAATAAAATCATTATTAGATAAATAAGATATCAAAATAAAAAACACGGATCTTATATAGTTCACATGTTAAATACCTTACATTTAATAATACTTTATAGCCAAAAGAGCACGTTAAATCGCACCTTACTGGATCGGTCCGGGCCGTATGACGGTGTCTAAAGGGGTATATACCAAGCAATTAAGGCATCATACAAGCGTTCCTACACACTAATAATGGTGCTTTAAACTTTAAAAGGTGTACCACCGAGCCATGCTAAAAGTTAATAATGTTTTTTTCCACATCTGTGCCTGTCAGGCACAATACGCCTGAACTCAGCAATTCCAATATTGCGCCTGACGGAAGGTTGTAATGTGCAACAGTGAGAATAAGATAAAGTACTATGCAAGACAACTTAAAGTCGTGTAATTCATCCTATATTTGTTAAATGGCATTAGTTACGGCTGTGTAAAAATTCCGCAGCACATGAAAAAGAAGCACTCACTTCTCCAAAAAATGTTTAAGGCTGTATTAATATTCATACAGAGATACAAGAAATTTTAGTCAAATACATCGTCAGTCCACCTCCATTGTGATGAAGAAAGAAAAAAAAGCGAAATGCTACCAGCGCTCCCACGGAAGTCCATTACTTATGTCGCGTTGAGGCTTCCGATCACACTGACATATTCAGTCGGAGGGGACGATGGACGCAGTATTGGAGTTGAAAGATGGAAATGAAGTTAGTAAAAAGTGAAACGAATGCGCTCAGGTGAATGTATACCTAGCTAGAATAAAAAAATAAGGCTATTACGGCATTACCGTTTTCATTAAGAAAATAAATTTTAACTGATTTCAAGCAGCCACAGTTACTTTGTTGTAAATTTAAAAATAAGTCTTAATCAAGGGAAATATGCAAGGAAATTAATCGTGACCATTTTATTCCTTTTTTCAAAATCCATGTCATTAGAAAACAATTCAGTGCCAAAAATTTGCTTATCAGTCATTCTATGAAGCTATTGAATAGGTCAGTAAACGAGTAACTTGCGAATGATAAGTGGGTTAGTTAGTTTGTGAGTAACTAAGTAAGTGATTTAGCGCGAACTATCCATTTCTATCTACTGAGTTATGCATCTTAAGATGATGAATCTTTAAGGTACAAGGTAACTCGAAAGTGGATATTTGCGTGGATAAATTTTAACATGCGTGAATCAAAAAAGTACAACTTCTGCCTAAATTGCATACGACCATACGTTGTACGTAAGGTAAACTCCTACAAAAAAATTCATTGTTTAGACTGGGATTCTAACTCGGGCCTCCCAAATTCACATTGGGTATTCTGTTCTGACATTTAAATTACCTCGAAGTCATCTTCTCCCGGCGGAGTTTTGTTATCTTTAGAGTACAAGGTGTTTAATCCTACTAGAATTCAGGAAAGACGGGTTCGAATTTCGGTCAAGGGAAACGATTTTTCCCCTTCTGGAATTGTGTACTTCAACGTACACTGAGGGGTACCTTGTTCACCCTGCCGATATTTCCTTGATAATGCTTTCCCGTCGTCTGTTTCTTTCCGTGTCTTAGCAGCTTGCGGAAAAAGAAATTCTCACAAAATATAGTGGCCATACACATCTCTAGGGCAGGTTTGGTACATTACTAGTGCCCTCTCTGAAGGGGTTTATGTCTTTCGCTACGTTGTTTTTTTAAAGTATGGTAAGGTTCGTTGAATTAATGTTTGCATAAGGTAACAAGCTGCTTCATTACATACGCTAGCAATGTGACCATAAACGAAGAAATACCATTATGCAATCTGATTTTTATGAGGGATCTTCATTTATCCCGCGTTCAATAATTAGTCCGTATTATAAGTTAATGCGCTGTTTCGTCGATGAGCCCGAGGCTAATCGCAATAACCGGGCGCCTGATAACGCTCAAACATATTTTACAGTGAAAAATAATTCGGAAAATCAATCGCCATTTCATTTAGGGCCCATGCGCTACCGCCACCATCGTGCATGTAAATTTTTTTATGCATTCATGCGCCGATGGCCGATCAATGCTGCGAGCAGCTTGTTTTTTTTTATCCCTCGCGGTACTTTATTCATGCCGAGCGGTGTCGGTGGGTAGTTATTCAGTCCACGGTGCAGAGAAGAAAAATATTCCACGATGAGCAGCCCATAAAATCTTAGCGCCGTGAAACGAGGCGGACGATTGGATGGCAATCCTACGGTGAAGCCATCCTGCGGCCGAATTTTTACTCTGCGTTACGTTTCGTAATTTTTAAAAATTATAAGGTCATAAATTCCAAAATTTGCATGCATACTTAGCTCCCAGTCCTAAATTTCGATGCAACTGCGAAACTAATGATGCATTGATTTTAAATCATTCTTCCGTTCCATTGCTTGAAGAAATTAGTAGAATTTAACATTCATATCATCCATTTACTTCACAGCTAGTTATGTCCTTCAATTTAAGTTAAATGTGCCGATAGAACTTTATAACAGCAGTCTTGTTACAGCAAAAAATAATATATATATATGAAGCTTAACAGTAAATGTATGATAAAGACAGATTAATCATGAAAAACGGGTGACGATAAAAGTATCACTAATATTCCTCGAACTCTTAGGCTATAAATTCTCGAACTATAAATTCAGTAATTAAGAACAACTCGTTACTGCGAAATAAAATTCACCAACTCTTGATTTACTTTGAGGAATTCCATTATAAGTTTTCCTGGATATCATACAATTACTTACACTACTTATTCTTAACCGAGCGCGACTCGGGTTTCAATGAATTATCATCATCTTCAGGCGCAAATTACCCGGGTCACGCTCTATTAAAAATATGTGGCATAATTAATTATGTGTTATCCAGGAAAACTTCCGAATGCGAAATACCGGTGGTGACCCTAATAGACAAGTAAATTACTGCATGATGACTTTCTATTCCACATAGAGAAAGTAATTTATTCATGTAGTTAATACATTAAACAAAATAGTATTAATTCTATGATCGAATAAATTGAGTTGAATGGGTATTTTAAAATTATTTTTCTCCTAGAAGACTTTCGAAATATCGAATATTGAAAAAAAAAGATTTGAGCCAAGCCCATTATCTACAGCAGATACCAGATTCTTCGTACATTTTATTTTGTAGCCATGAATATCTTAATTGAAATGATAAGAAATAATGGGAAGCAGCTCTGAAATGAAATATTACATGAAGTATTGAAGTACCAAGTCATCGCTAGGAGTTATCAATTCTAAGAATGGTTTGACGCAACTCTCCATTGAGTTCTCCCACCGGCCAATTTTTTAACATTTAACACACGTAATTCTTGTCCTCCACATAAGTTTTCTGCTTAGACCCTTGTGATTCATTATGTGGCCGAACCAATTATTCAATCTTCCACCCAATATTCTCAAAATACTTTTTAGTAAATTCTCTTTTCTCCCACTTTTCTTAGACCTACCGCATTACTCACATGATTCTTCTATTTGATGTTCGACTTTTCAAACATGGGATCTCAAAACCGTAAGTCAGGATAATTTAGACGCCAGTGTTAGCAAAATTAGGTAAAATTCATGAACTAAATAGATATTTTTTGGCTACAATTATGTACAGGTATATAAATAAAACACCAAACAATGACACCGTGAAGAATTTTAGTATTAACATCATCATAGATGACGCTAGTTTCAGTTGAGTATGACACCTGCAATGTCATTATAAAATTTTGATTCCTGTGTAGGGCTACGAAACATGTTTATAGCATGTTGACTTGTTGCTTGTTTCAGTACTTTGCCTCGGTAACCTCACCACCTCACGTGTCGCGCGGTTGTCGTACATAGCAGGCAGTGTAGAATTCGGGTTTCGTAATAAATTATCAAAATTAAGTCATTTCTGGTATTCCACATCGAATTTGCTTTATTCTTAAGGACAATTGGTCAGCCTTACGGTTAGCGGAGATATTCAACTCATAAATGTAAAATAACCATATAATAACTCTTACTATGACTCCATTATTGCCTACGACATTATAAAAAACTTGAACTACATTCTTCATCATGTTTATACATATTGTCTTCTCTCTTAGATTCCTGGATTATAACTTGCACTTCATAAATTATATGACAATGAAAAATACTTTTTCTAAAAGATAAAAAAGATACTCAGCTCATGCATGCATACAAATTATAGTTACCATGTACTGCTATATATTCTAACAGTATAAATCTCCTCACTAAATAATTTACATAAGAAATAATCATCCTGACGACAGCAAAGAGGGACTTAGAAAACTAATATTTTTCTTTTTGAAAGCACACACACTGTCTTCAAACTTCAAACATGGGTCCATTTAATGACATGAGTCTTGATAAAAGAAATGAAATTAAGTTTTATTGGAAAATATCACCAGCTTCGTATGAACGAAAATAGAATATACAGCAGGTACATACGTTTCATAATTTTTTTCACTTTTTATCTCAACTGATGACATAACATCCATTGTGAAATAAAATATTTTTTGCCAATGAAATATGTGAAGTCAGAATATCATTTTGCAAATAGCTCCCGATCCTACTGTGATAGTGTACAAGAATGAACGTTCTATAGAAAATGTGTTCAGATTATAATTACACGGTACACCTAAAATTGTGGAGAAATTTCTTCTTTAATATTTAATTTCAGCTCAAATTGGGAAAAGCATGGAAAACGTTAACTACGCATGTAATTTTATTTCAACCCTTTCTTGATTTAATTAGTTTTTGAGTGACCTTCTGTAGAATTCACTAAACCTTGATGAACTTTTACGATTGTAGAACGTAAACATTAGCATCTCAAATACCATTAACTCTCTTTTGACGGGCAAATTCGCATAAACTAATTCTGTGACTGCTGTAGGGACTTTTATTCACGGAAACGTTATGAATATGTTAATCCTATTAGGTTCATGAGGTAAATAGATACAATTCATTAAGAAAATAGCGCGTTTAATCAAGGAAAGCAATATGCTAACGCACAACTTGAATTAGTCTGTTGCCCTACAATGTAAAGCCACATATTTGATTCAAATCTTGTATATAAAGAGCTGAACTCTCGTAATGAATTGTAAAAAAGGCACTAAATGAGAAAAAATAAAAGCAATAAACCTACATAAAATGGGCCTACATTTACATAACTAACTAACATTGAAGGGTTAAGTGAGAACAATATTATGTTATTATATGAACTCAAATTGTAATAGTAGGTTTGAATTTCGGTTAGCTATATGATTGAAAATATTTTTAGAGTGTGAAATAATACCCGACTCTATTGTCCGGCCATTCTTTTATGCATCGTGGATTGGAGATAATTTGAATTCACGGCATGTGTCTATTAAGCTCAATGAGGAATTGTAGCTGGTTAAAAAAACATCTCATTCATTCGACACGACGACAAACGCATTCGGACACAGCGGAGACCGGTTAGCAACCCGCTCTGATGGACAAGTCTCGCTGTACAATCAACCGATAATCCTAATTACGGTGCGAGATCGTATACCCTCGTCGGATTTTCAATCCCTTGACCGGAAAAAAGAGGACGGAATGGAAAAATAGCGTTCGTAGAGGAAGAGATTAAACGCCCGGTGGCCTACAAAGTGCGTGTAATTCGTGGACTCTCCCACCACGGCGACGCGAGTCCCCTGTGCGGTCGCCGGCCAGCCACTCATCGGCACGTCGCGACTCTCACCCGGCGTCCTTCTCCCCGTCTCCCATCGGTGGCAAGGCCCGTCAAAGGAAAAACGAGATTTTCCTATCGGCAAGCATGAAATTATCTAAAATTATAGAGCTAAAGTTCGAAAGAGAAATAGAGTTTCAGTTTTTTCCGGCGTACAGTTTGAAGGAATATTCCTCGGATATTCCTCCGGGAGTGGCTTTGGGTTATTGCTCCAAACTCTTCAACGGCTGAGTCTGCCATCGCCCTCAAGGGTAGAATCTGTAGCCAAATTCTTATTGATATTTTGTTTATTTTTTGGATATGAATTTGGACCAAAAAATAAGCAATACCGTAAATAATAACAATAATAAAGAATAAAAAAACAAATACGCGAAAGAGTTTGGCTCCAGATTCTGCCCCTGAAGACGATAGCTGACTCAACCGTTGAAGCGCTGAGTGTAATTACACAAAACCAAATCTGTGGGAAATCTGAAAGATATCCCTTAATAAAATCATTTGTATTTCAAATCTATTTTTCTATCATTAATGTAGGAAATACATTTCATTGAGCAATTGCCTTGCCGGCCCCGGTGGCGGCGGGGTAAAGTCCACGCCTGCAAACCGAAGGTCGCGGATTCGAGTCCCACCTGGGTAAGTTACCCTTATCCAGGGCATGGGCGTGTGTGAATGTCCTTCATTGTTAATTGTTAGTTCTGCATTGTAAAGGTCGTAAATGTGCTATTTATGGGGTAATGGAAATAAATAAATATTTAACCCTCCATCGGTCGCGTGGCGTCTACCAGACGCCAAGCCATTTTCTTCTCTTTGCCCACATCGTATTTTCATAGTTTGGAAATTCATATTCCTTGTATCTTATTATTTTATGCTTCTGAATTAGTCACCAATATGATTTTATGTTTCGCCACATTTCTGGAATTAATACGAATATTTAGTTGCTTTTGGCGTCTGGTAGACGCCACGCGACAACTTGAGGTACATATACGTTATACGATAATTCTTTCGCGATATTCATTGCAAAGTTTTTAAATGTCTTAAAAAATTTAAAAAAAACATTATTAACAACTATTTAAAGCATTAGAATTGGGGTACGCACCTTTTTACTACACATTTATGATTTTAAAATATATATCACATTGATGAAGTTATTATTACTTTAAAAAAACATGTATTAAGTATTTTATAAATATGAATATCTCCATTATTAGTATTCATTAGTATTTGATGCCCATCCATGAAATTAAACATTATATGAATGATTTTTTTGTAGTTAAAACAGTTATTTCTACTGGCATGCATTTTCTTTAACCATTATTAAATGGCGTCTGTGAACCGACGCGAGACAAATTTCGTTCCAAAATGTGACGCGACATACCATTAATAGGGTCTTTCACTCATTGTCAGACACTAATTCGTGATTCATTAAAAGAAATCAACCGATGAAGGAGCAGTATAATCCTCTCGTGAGTTTGAAATATAAAAACACGAAAACTGCCGCCCACTTTCCATGAGTTGATGGCGTCAATATACTTTTGGTTAATTCAAACAATTAGACAAAGCGATTCGGTGACCAACAATGACCAATGACCAACAAAGAACACAGGCCCACACATAAGACCGAGAAGTACCAAGGAAGAGGCGACACTGTCATTAAGAATTCAAGACGGCACTAGCTTTTCTGCGAAAGGGTTAAGAGCGTCCATTTTCCGCCGCGAAATTTTCGAGAAATAGTAATCAAATAGGAAGGAAGAATCATTGGAGTATCTTCATATTTAAGACAACCAACAATGAAAGGAAATTGGTGAATAAGCCAATTAATCCAATTTATCCCTACCAACATCACATGTCATGATTATAACGAGATACAAAGAAAGGAAATAAAACTCGCGTAATTTGAAAGACTTGACACTAGAATTCCGTATGCCTTTTAATACTTAATGTAATATCAATAAAAAATTGCTCCATAATATTTCCAAATAGAATATGGTTTGCTATAATCATAAAATTGAATCACAGGTGTACCGGGGAAGAATAAATCCTTCTCTCTTAAGACCATGAAATCTACACGCTGACATGTGATTATGACCAGCATCCAAAATAACCTCAAGATTAAAAAATGACTGCTGAGTGAGAAACGAAGAGAAGTCAAGATTGGAAGCATTCAATATATGGTGATTTATAAGTATAATGAAGATCAAATGGATTGATGGTATGAGTAATGCGGAAGTTTTAAGAAGGAATGGAGAGAAGTGTCTAGAGAACTGTGGTAAGAGTGCGGAACTATTTAATCGATAACATCATGAGAGTCGACTGTCTGATGGAAACAATCGTCGAAAGAAAATTGGAAGGTAAGAACGGCAAAGGGAGGCCACATATGAGATACACAAGCCATATGATGAAGGATATCAAATAGTGCAAAAAGAAAGTCTATGGGAGAATTCGGCTGAGGCTTCGTCAAGCAAAACTATTCTCGGCTATAGGTAATTGAACGATCTACGGCCGTTTAGAGGTTGAAACAAGATTAATCTCCCAAGGTCGTCTCTTTACTAGGCAAAAAAGGTGGGCTGTGGGTGTGTGAGGAAAGTTGGAAGCATCACAGTGAGGTGATACAAAAAAATTAAACTGAAACACCAGGAACAAACAATTGCGCAAGCTCACTCACTCACCAAGGAGATTTGCTCTAGGGAACAAAATGCCGCGTAGCTCTCCATCACACACACGAACACACTCAGGTTACGAAGCTTCCGCTTACGCCAGCGACCCACTCACTCCAAAGGAATAGACAAAAAAATTAAAACTAGGAAATGGACGCTCACACTCACGCACCACGCAGATTTTCTCTAAGAAACAAAATTCCGCGTAGGTCACAATCACGCACACCCTCAGGTTTATTCTCTTTCAACTATTCTTGGCTACTGATGAGACACGAATCCCGCAATAAATGACTTAAAAGGACGATTAAATAATCTGATTAACCTGAAAAATTTAGTATACATGGTACAAAAATATAATGATTTCTCTATGTAATCAAGTATCTGAGTCACTTTTACATTTGTTTAGCAAATGCTAGTTTAAATACGATATACCTTCACGGTCTCAGGATTTAAAGATTGTGCTCCGTAGTTGCAGTATTTGTCAAAAGGGTATTGCAGGGTATTTTACGGTCGTCTACTCGGACTTAAGTTTTAAAAGAGCAATAAGAAACCAATGAAGACCCGTTGAGAGGGAATTATTCGAGGTATTACCGCTTAACTCTAATAAAGCTTGATTTAGTTCCTCTTTATATAATTTGCAAATCATATTTGTTACGAGCGAAGTTTTCTCACTCCTTGCCTTTTGCGCCAGTGAAATTTTACCATGTGCTTCGCAATATGAAAATACATCAAAGATTCAACTCAGATTTCTTTATAGCCTTTAACCTTTATATATAACCTTTCATGTGGTTCACCGTTGTCGGGGATCTTTAAGAACGAAGCCGGTATACTTCGTATTAAGTCGTTTGAATGCACAATCTTTCAGGCGGTGCAGTGGGTTAAGTATACTCTATCGGAACCATGGTTCTTCCGGTCAAATATAGTGATAGCTGCTTGTTGGATAGTTCACTCATTAGGAGTACTACTATTCTATTAATTCTACATTTGCAGAATACCGCTATTTATCTAAGAGGATGAAATATAGAAATAAAATCACATTTGTTTTTTAGATAAATTTAGCCCCTACATCGCAGAGCCATTCAAGCAGTTTGCGGAAGAAAATTTGAATTCCTGTTCTACGTCAATTAGGCCCTCTTTGACGCTCGAAACTTTTAGTTTCATTTGTACTTGATAACCGCCTATGCTTTCTTCCATTCCCTTCTCAAGGACAGATCCGATGGGACAGGCAGAGGAGAGGAAAATCAGAATTATGAGTCTCTAACACCCAGGGTTATAAGAGCTCCTGCTGGTTAACGTTTTGGGCGTCTATGAGCAATCAAATCACCAATATAAGTAACATGAATAAGTCAAGTTTGGATTTTTATTGCACGTGCTTGGAATTTTTAATCGAACGCCCAATGCCTATTTCACGCGTTACGTCACACTTAGCTGAAAACTCTTGTTTTTTCTATGTTCTGGAACTTTTCCAATAGTATTTTGTGGAGACTTTTTTATGATTTGTACAATTTTGGGTGATTTATTTTGAAAACTTTGGCTAATTACAACTAAAAAAAATAAATTTTTGGAGACTTTACTGATAAACCTTTAATTCTTTTCAAGTCCAAAGACGATGCAATGAATCATTTTTTTCAATAATAAATGATTGGTTATCACATTTAACAACCATTAAATGTTTTAAACAACCATTAAGTTTTTTGGATAGAAATAATGAAGCATAAATACGCAAATTTTTACTATTTGACTTGAGTGTATTTTAGATTGAAAATGCGTTCAGTGCTCAATGAGCGGAGCGAAAAGGGAGGAGTTACTTGTTAATCTTCATACGATTGTAAGATACTTTTTCTCTTTTTTTTAATGAATATTTCGTACGTAGAGTCATCATCATCATCATCATCACTGGTCAACAATCCTAGGATTGGTTTGACGCAGCTCTCCACTCAGTTCTATCAGTTTTTTTTTACACCTACGTATTTCTTCTCTTTCACATCTCTCTTTACTTGTTCCATATATTTTCTTCGGGGAATATAGATTATATTTATTGTGCTGCCTTAAAAATATCTCCTGTACACTCAGTCCTGGAGAAACTACTCGAGTGATTTTTGCTTGAGTGAAGATTGCGTTGAATGAGGAAAAATGAAGCGAACTTAAGATAAAACAAAAAATTGACTTCGATTTTACTCCTGTAGGCAAAGCCACGTATAGTTATGAAAGGCAATCGTTTTTTATAAAAGAAATGCAATTTTTACCATGATGTTACTTTTAAAAACAACAAAGGTAAAAATTATTCACTATGATGCACAAAGGGGTTTAGCACTGGGTATGAAAAAGAAAGTTAGGACCAAATATTAGCGTCTATTTAGAATATGTATCACTTCAATGAGGGAAAGTTCATCAAGAGAAGGAGGTAACCCAGAATATTTTGATAGGAAATGCATCATTTCATTCAGCAATTTTCCGGTATTGACAATTTGACGTGAAGGAATATTAGTGTCTTGAGACTAAAATAGCATTTTGTACTCAAATAGCGGTGTTTTAGTTACTCCACAAGCATTTATATATCGCAGGCTGTTTTTTTTCCTTTTTTCTGCCCGAGTAATTGTAAGTCACTTTATAATCCATTTTGTAAAAAGATGCATCCAATCTCAATTACTGTATCACGAAGACAAATAGCGGTACAATCATCATACAGGTACCAACCGATGAATCAAAATTTTTCGTTAATCAAAACATCTGACAGGCTTATTAATGAATGCAAAAATATAAGTTTCGTCATTTTCTGTGTCCTATTTCATATCCGCAAATAGATTTTAGAGGACTAATGTAGTCATCTTTACTCCTGCCTTCATAAAGCTTATTTACTGCAGACTTTCGCTTTAAATATAATTCTTTCAAAGGTCAGAGGGCTTTCAGATGGTTGATTTGTGATTACGTACCAACATTTATCCAGCAATATCCGTATCCAGGTTATACGGAGCATATGCGGAGATGCAAAATATATGTAGCTTATAGCGTAGGGTACTAAACATTAGGGAAACGACTCTGGTGGCTTGTGCCACTTCTCTAAAGCTTCTATTCTCCTTGACCCACCCAATTTTCAATGTTTTAACCATATAAAGCAAAACAAAGGTTTATAGACGTATAACATGGACACCTCTAGGTTCTTAAAACAGCTTCATTGTAATTTATTGGCAATGTGGTACATTGTAATATGCGAAAGTAAATTCTATGACAAATAGTTTCAGAGAGAATTTTTGATGAGATTTATTTCTGATGAGATTTATTTCTGCCCAATTAAGTTTAATATCAAGCAGTCACACTAACCGAGCGTGTGAGCCAGCTCGACAGAAGCAAGAATCCTAAAAGCAGTCCAGTCTTCAAAAAATCATATTTTCTAGGTAATTAAGAAGTTTCCCATGCTTAGGATTCAATCTTTCGAAACGTGCAAAAACGTAATGTATATTCAGAAATGCATGAGTATATTTATCAATTAACACTCCCGAAATTAAGCACTAGAAATTAACGGCCGTGAAAGTGAGTTCGATATTTTTGCATTTTTTCATTCCTATAGCCTATCAGAAAATCGAAAGATATATATTAATTTTATTGAATTTAAGTACATGCCGATGAAGTAAGTGTATCATAGGATAAATTTACTTCATCGAAATATGGTCGGATATAAGCCGAACTTAATGCAGTAATCTCTGCCCAACTCAAGAGCCTTAGAAAATATAAAAATATTAATAGGTATACTTATAACCGCAAAACTTTCTCCACTTTTGATAATAACTCTAGGAATTAAACTGAGTTGGGCCTTTTGCATTAAATTTAAGTTTTCATCCATTAGCGGTAATAATATGAACATTATATACAACAAGATACGACAATATGAGACGATAATTCGACGAAAACCTTTATTTTAAAGAAAAAGCACAAATAAACGTGGTTTAATTCTCAATTCTAATTTTCATTACTCGCCTTCGAGGCTCAATATAATGAAATGCAATTGCTTTTTACCTATATAAAATAATCATTTAAGGCACCCAATGTCAATGAGTTGCGGATGAATTATTTTAACAGGAGACTCTTTTTATCCTTGGAATTGAAATAAGTATGATGAAAGATGATCATATCTCCACAATTTCTCGAGGCTTAGAACTTCTCGTTGGAAATATTTACACGGGTCATTTCCTTTCCCTCTCTTCAAGACTGAATATCCAGCTTACCTTTTTTCAATGCTAAAAAAAAACTCAACCCCTGATTCTAGTACTACCAGGACTGACCTTTCCCACCTCCTGTTTCCTATATCTCAGACAAACACTTTTTTTTTCACCTATCTAGTTGTAACGTCTGTAATTCGTCGTCATTTTCGTCGATTGTCGTCATTTATAAAAGATTCCTCTCTTCATTTTCAAAGAAAAGCTTTTATAATAATAATTTTATTGCTCCACACACAAATTACATGACAAGGTCAAAATTGAGTAATTTTAGGTAGTCTCTAAGGATAACCTGTTTGAGGCTACCATCCGAAATAATAATAAATTATGCTTTACATATAGTGTAGCTGATTTTGTGTAACCTTGGTAATCTATTTTTATTTATTACCTGAGAGAGAACTTACGCCAGCAAATTATATTTATTTTTATGGTGCAAATAATATTTTGTGGGGTGTACATTAGAATTTTACGCCAGTCAATTATTGTTATTTCTATGGCGTGCAATCACAAATTAGAGTTTTCTTCTAATTTTTCTCTTCCTCTTTTTCAATTCTGTTTGTTCTCATTATTTGCCTGACGTTACTTTTTCTTTTGATTCATTGTTTTTGCTTTTTTGCAAATATTTATGTGCCAGGTTAATTTATTTTTATGGTGTCAATTACATTTTTATGCTAGAAAATAATTTTTTACTTTTTTGTTTGTGTTTAAATTGTTGTATTTTGTATTTGCTCTGATGGGGAAACCCAGAGTATAAATAAACATTCATTCATAAAATCAATTATCTACACGGTCCTCATCGAGAACAGATATCCCACATTTACAACTAAATGGGTGCAGGAGTTGAGGGAATGACTTTATGCTGTCTACCTTCCAAGGGCGAGAAGCTTTTCAAAGATCCATGACTATTCGGTACTGTGTATTGCTTGAAAAAAATGCTATTTTTCCTCTTCAATGGCACCATAATTTGTAGTAAATAATTATGTAATATCTAAAATATATTTCACCCCGACTGTTTCTTGACCGTCTAGACATGTAATCTGTATATATTTAAACCAATAGATTTCGATAAAACTAGAATAGAAGCGCCGTTTTCTAAAACACTGAGCTATATTTTTTTTAGCTATTTTATCAATAATTACATGATTTTTTCCAATTCCAAAATGAAAAGGTAGATTTCATCCAAGGCTTGGACCTGAACCTAACCAATGAGGTAAGTTCTGATGAAAATAAATGTCATGCTTACGTTTTTTCCAATTTATAACCATTATTGCTGATGAGAGATGTTTTATTATATGGATAAATTGCCTTATGCTGACCCTCTAATTTTTCACCTTTAGTCTACTGTATACCTAATTCACTTTCAGAATTACTGTATCAGTTTTTACTTCCAAAATAAAACATTTATAGAGTGCAGTTGAATATACAATACATATTTTTATTTCTTTTATTTTTAATAAGTATAAATGGTCCAGCAAACTTCAAATGATATAATGAACCAAAATATTTAGATACTGCCCCTACGATAGCTCGATGAAGAGCAAAAAAAACTATTTAAGGATATCTTTTTTCATGAATACAAACAGTAATAGACACACACATTGCTTTTCACGTGTTTGTTTTAATTCAGCCAATCAGAGCTCGGAAATCACAATAAACAGTTATGACGCCGCGTTCTATTCTCACAGCAATGATAGTGGTAAAAGTAAAGTCACAATGAATGAAGAGTGAATAACTTCTGACGCTGCTTGAAAATACACCATTGCTGTTATCCTTCAAAGGAACAAAGCATGTGATCGTGTGATTCCAACTTCTCTCCGACACAAAAAGTAACTGTAAACTAGAGTTTTTTTTGCGCTACATAATTATGAGAATTTTAATTATATCAATTTTACGCACTCCATTTGGTAACGTAGCCACTTTTTACGATATCACATAAATAATACAGAAGATGTTATGCCAATATTTGCCTCAGCTTTTGGTTACTGCTCACCCATCCTCAGCGCTATTGAATAAATTAACTCTGAACTTGGCAAACGGAGATTAAAAGCAAGCTTTTGTTGTATTTCTGGAGGTGCGTAAACAACGAGAGGAATGAAACGGCAAAAAATCTTCTCGGGTTGTCCACCGGGTGGATTTACCTCCAACGTTTCGGCTGCTGCTCTGCTGAAGATATTTGTTTAGCTGACAAACTAAAAGAATTTCTGAATAAAGTTCAATGGGAAACCCTCAAGCCTTTGGCATATGAAAAAGACGATCAAATAAAACGTATTGTCGGGGCAATGGGGAAAATAATGTTTTGTGCTCCTTTACCATAGCCAAAATCATTCCAGGTAAGTACATTCTTGAATTATAATATCAGTAGCGTACTTATAATTTTTTTATATGCTTGGCATTACCACAAACTATCATACTAATACTTTATGCTATTACTTAAGTGGCTTCTGAACATAATACCTTGAATTAATTACAAAATCTGAGATATACCAATTATATGTATGTGAGATATGGCTAACGATAATGATATTTATGTTGTTTATTTAGATTGTAACCTATTTCTCATAAAAATACCTAATAAGATATGGCTAACTATAATGATATCTTTTATTTTAATGTTGTTTATTTAGATTGTACCTAACCGATTTCTCATAAAAATGCTGAAGTTGGAGTCTCAATGCTGGCTCAGGACATTGATTAGTATGGACCTAACGTGAGCGCTTTCGTTATACTACTTTATTCCGAGGTCTGAAGCCAGTCCTGTGAAGGAGTGCTCCTTTCCGCCGCACCTCTCCATCGGCTATCACGCATCCTTTTCAATCGGGGCGGAGAGAGATCTCTCTTCTCGCACACTCTCTCGAGCGACGGAAGGTCCGAGAAGTGCAAGCAAGGGCGTCCAGTTGACCAACGCATTAGCCGCACGCTCCCTCAGCGTCCAAACGCCACACGAATGCTACGGAATCGATGGTCTGACGGCGCTCGTTACAATTGGTTTGCCTTACTGCCCGGCTACATCCGTAAATGGGAGATGATCTTTGGCACGAGAGAGCTCGGATAAATAAAGAATGGTTCACAATGAAGTATATGTACCCTGGTTCCATCAAAATGGCCGCGGACGAAGGCAAGTAGCTGTATAGAAGATCATCACCCATAGGGCGAGCCGTGTACCGTGAGCTCAGAGAACATGTATGTATATGTGGGCCCACGTGGGGATGCAAAAAATTTAGAGCGGGGTACGCCCATCTTCCCAGAGGTCCGTGGAGTTTGAATTCACCGGGGAGAACGCGACGCTGATAGCTTTCCGTAATGGATATGCTAACAGTGCGACAGTCAATTACCCAGCAATTTGTTCAGCGACTTTAATGCAATTAAAAGTCCAAATACCCAGAATATCTCGATCTACTCATTCTACTGCGATGATTGAGTAAGAATTTCATCAGCACCTCACAATTAGTTTCTCCGGCAGGAAGCGCAAGTATTTTTACCCTCATAATGCTTCATTTATTCACGAGTCCAGAGTAGGAAAATAGTGATTCTTTGCGCGAGGAAAAGAAAATTTAAAATTTGCGAAGAGCAGAGTTTAAAAATTTGATAAATATGATACATAATGATAGATACAAAATGAGGGCATGCGCTACTAATATGTGGATATGAAAATCAAAGGATAACAAACAAAAATTGTTAAAAACACTTCAAAACAGATGGTATAAATATAAAAATATGTTTTTGCTTTTTGGGATTATAAAAGGTTAACATTTTTGGATAACAATTATTAGAGATATATAATTAGTTATCATCATATCAGATCAGATCGACCACAAGCTAGGCAAAAGAGTTTATTATTTGTAGATACGGATCGCATACGTATTTACTGACTACCACTATTTCCTTAGGACTTTTCTGACCCGTTTCAATTGGTATGAGGAGCAAAATTCTATACAAGGGTCACGCAAATTAATATTCGTAGAATGTTAAAAAATGTAGTTAACTTGTTTGAAAACAAAAAAGAATCATCTTTCAATTATCATTTCCTTGTCATAAAAAGAAACTTTGAAAAGTTTTAGGAGTGTAATTTAGTATTTGAAAACTCATATTATTGTTATTGCGTTATTAAAATTAGTTACGTACATTATTGCTATATGTAATGTAATGTATGTAACATATTTCTACAAAAACAAGAATATCAATAAATTTTGGAGGTAAGAAAAATTCCGTGAAAATGTTAGAAATAACCAAGAGAAACAGAATAGTTTGAATAATTGTAATACTGCAAGCCAGTACAGTTCCAAGCCAGTGCCTGGTGCCAGTTGTCATTGAACAGAATCAAAACACATGCCCAAAATAAAATATGAAATAGATATGAATACTAACTTTAGGCAAATTCAATTTGGCATTATTTATTTTGCCTTGTTGAATTGAATTTAAAATACGCAGGTCAAGGTAAATTAACTTCATTTTGCGGTTCATTCGATCCATTTATGATACTTTATATTATTTTTAAATTAATGCCATTTCTAACATAGCTATAATATCAATTCATATTACCATCTCGACACTGATATTGGAAGTGCTATTCGTTCCGCTGAATATGTATAGGAATAGGTTGTTTTTATTACCATTACCTCCACCTTTATTTCTGTTACACTTACTTTCATTTTTTGTCAAATTGATAATTTTACTTATATAGGATAAGTCTGATGAACGGAGAGGTTTTTTTTACATTCTTCTTACCAAGGAAGCTAGTAACAGTAACGGCCGACAAACCTTAGCATAAAATGTTAGGTATACTAAAGGTACTAATCCCTCATAAGTTATTCCCGGAGTAGATTCAATGCGAGTATGTTCTGGGCACAATTAATAAAGAAAACTCGAGTAGCAACTGCGTCATAGACTGATAAACGTATCTGATGGCTAGTTTCAGTTCTTTTTGGAAGGGATCCCCTTTTGTTTTAGAAATCTTACTTGCAATGTTTGAATCATTTTTCACCAAATCTTTGGTACCTATAGGTAATTGTAATTTTTATAACAGTCCAACATATATTATTGTAAGTAAAAGCTGTGTGAATGCTCCGTTAGTTACCTTTGGCGTACCAAATAAAGACGTCCCAATGCGGCAGCATACCCATTTGCTTCAGCTCAATGTTTCCTTAATGTTTTTAATTATGTTTTAAAATTTCAGTCATGTTTTAATTCTGCTTACGTATATTTTATTTGGACTTTTATGAAATGTATAAAACTTCTAACTTCTTCCCATGTCTGAGAGCGCTTAAATTCATGCCTATACGTTAAGTATTCTATTATCTATTAGCGAGCATATCTATTTTCAATAATGCCGGATATTTATTACTGACATTTCCTTTCAACCGTTCTTTCACTGCCGAAACTTGAGTATCTATTGGCGTCAATCAAATGGTGAATTTCAAACCATTTCAGATGTTTACCCCAAACATTTTCACCATTGTCTGAGTTTCTCAAAACCTCATTATACGAATGGGTATTAAATTATTCTTATTTCTTAAATATTTGGTCAATATGGTGTAGAGCGTTTGGTGTGATAATTTATGTTCAGGCTCTTAACGCAATAAAAGTTTTATTCATGTGCTTATTCCATAATTAAATGACCTTAGTCTAAAAATAGAAGTTACCTCCCATTATAAGGACTATCAAGACAAATCCATTTTTTTCCCGATATAGTTTAGATATTTACAAGTCTGTTGCAAACCTTTAACCTTTATTTAATATATTTTTGGCTTTTCCTCTAATCATTCTCATATATCATGCTACTGAAATCTTCTTGTGAGGATGTAAACAGTGAATATACGATATGTATGTTCAACATTTTGAATTATAATGTATTTTATTCTCACTTTACTCGTACTTTTAGTCTTTTATCCTTTCCCTTCACCAATATCATTCTTTTTTCTAAACTCCAATCATTTTTCTTGAATATTTTATAAACATCTAGACCTGACGTTTTACTTAAAAATATATTCAAATTTCGATCAAATCCATACCACAGAAAAACCATCTTAAGATGTCAGTCCATTTATCAGCCAATTATACTTAATTATGTTAATATAACTTTCCTGCCCAGTCTGGAGAGAAAAACCGTCAAGGGGTAGATAATTTCTATTTACATGCTAATTTTTGCAGATCATAAATTTCTTTACCTTTTTAGGCATAAAATATTTTTTACCTCGTTATTTCTGAATTTATACATAAAGAGCTAGTAGAAAGTAGCAGTACTTTTCGTATTCTGAGGTTAAGGACAAAAGAATCGTGTAAAAAATGAAGTCCAAGGAGAACGTGCCTCCATTATTGCAACACTAAGACAAGAAGATATTCTCTGGTTCATTAATAGCTACACTGTAGGGACAAAGCAATGCGATGTTCAAACTTCATTGATTAAAGGTGAGTAATTAGTGGAAAATCCAATTCCTATTTCACTTAGTAAACAAGAATTTTTTTAAGAAATTTAAGGAAACAAGAAAAGAACAAGAAAAAAAGAAGAAACAAGAAGAAGAGTAGCCGAAAGAGCGACATAAGGATTGGTTACTATACTGTTTCCCATATTCTGTACCTTGCCGAAGACATGAAAAAGAATGTCTTTGGTTGCGTGTTTAAAAAAGCGATAAAAATATATCAACACTTTTTTTAGGAATGAAGTAAGATCTGATGCTTTCCCAGCGAAAATAGTAAAAAAAAAAAGCTATTCGGTTTTCTAGCCGTGATCTCTCCGTCCATAAAGCTTAAGGAAAATATCGATATTCTTAACAGTGTAAATAAAGTGACAGAAATTTCTGGACATAATTCAGTGTTTAAATGTTGCCATGGCGGATATTTTGCGCTACTAACAATCAAACGGAAAGAAACAGTTAAAAAAATAACAATTGAAAATAACAATCAACCATTTTCCCAGTTAATAATATTTCGGCAGCGCCTTATTAGCTACGAGATTTTCCAAATAGTTTACAAGCTCAAATACATTTTACCATTATGTCTATTTTGAATTATATTAATTTTTATATGTACCGAAAACTCAACTGTGACTGTCTATATGCATACAAAACTGCTTAACATAAAAAATTATCAGACATCTAAATTAAGAGATTTGAGAAAACAAATTGATATATTTTGTTTTATTTCTCAATCTGCATGACGGATTTATATTTTGCAATACTTTTATTTACTTCTCTCTAGTTACTATTCCGATAGAGAATAACACTAGCGACACTTTTCGAGAACCCACTCAAGTGAGATGCCAACTACCGGAAGTAGAGCTCCGAGGATACCAGGCAACTATCTTAGGAAATCACGCTGACAAATTAGTGCTGGCAATTTTGGATATTTTATAATTTCACTTGGTATTGTTCTAGCATTTAGCTAGGAAGACGTCGTAAGTAATATATTTCGTGCATTCATATTTATGTGTAATGCCATTTAGCTCACATTTATTGCTGCTATTTATCATCTACTGTGACAGTGATTTGTGTGTTTGAAGCATTTGAGGTAACTAGCATATTATACTTTTTCTCTTCTACCCTGCGGAGAATAGTATTTTCTACCAATGCGTGTATTAAAATTTATGTGTAATGCTATTTAGCTGTCATTTATTGCTGCTATTTATCATTTACTGTGACGGTGGTTTGTAGGTTTGAAGCATTTGAGGTAACCAGCGTATTTTACTTTTTCTCTTCCACCTTGTGAAGAATAGTATTTTCTACCAAAGTTACGGATTTATGGTCATTGTAATCCCTTTGAGTAAGTGACCTGTGCAAGTAGAGAATATTTAAGTCATATTTTATTACTTCCTGAATCTTTAGTGTTGTTTTTCGTTGCCCACAGGTATCGAAATATCTCCTTAGAACCTAGAAAAATCTTCCTTGACATTCGCTACTTTCTTTTTCGCAATGGCTCGAAGATACATCCTATTACAGCTATGTTATCATCACAACGCTGTCTTCAATGTGTCGGCCATATTGGAAAATTACGTCAGCAGCCCATGCGCCGCATCGGTGTGTTGAGTCTCGAACGGTATTTACGCAAATAACACGGAAAAGTTGTACTGAGCAGGGGCGTATTTACCAATACGCCAACTACGCTATGGCGTAGGGAGGCAGCTAATAGGGGGCGGCACAAGTCCCGGAATTTTTATTTCTTCAGTTTTTTTTAATTTTTTTCTCACAGTTTCCTTCCAGAATGCGAACAAATTGATTCAAAATCCCGCGCGTTTTCTTTTTCAGAAAAAAAGTTCCACCGTAGGCTGCCGGGGGCGCTAATCCTGTATTTATATTAGTCATTGTCTTGCGAATGACCACTCTATTCCTTTTTTCGCCTGTTCCTGTCGTTAGGCGCGAGGACCTTGTGGACAAATTGAATTTGGTGTGCATTTTTTAAACAAAAGCTCGGAATTATGAAAAGATTTGAATTGTGTGTCGTTGTGTGGGTGTCAAGATTTGTGTGTTCGACTTCGAGAATATGGCTTATCGACGTGAGAGACTCAGTGGAGCTCAATATAAGAAGGCACACACCAAGCAAAAGAACATGCTCAGAAGAAAGTTCTCGAAAAAAATTGTAAAATTAGATTCTTGGGTTCAAAAAAAAGCAAGAAAGTTTTCTAGAAATTGCAGATTCCATTGAAGACTTAGTGAACGTCGAAAGGAATGAATTTATTTCGACAAGAACGCATCAAGATTACATATCTCCCAGGGGCGGCCGACATTGACTAGCGTAGGGCGGCAAATATGGTAAATACGCCTCTGGTACTGAGTGGCCAAAAACAATGAAATTAACCAGCAGAGCAAGATTTCTAACAAGATGTTGATGCATTAAATGGTGAAGTATGAGAGATTCCGATCGGTAAGCCATTGTTAAAAAAGAATCATAAATAAATCAGTCGTTCTTAAAATATTTACACTAATCAAAGACATTTCTTATGAAGATTTGATGACATGCAAAATTTAATTACCACATTATTATCAATGGCGCACCCAGTAGACCAAGATAATTATTAACTAAGTCATATTGTTACCAATTTAAGTATATGAAAACTGAATCATATTTGTCCACGTGAATTAGGGGATAATAATAAAAAAGAAATGGCCCTAAGAAATGTTTACCAAAAATAACAATTTTTTTCCTTCTTATCTTAACCTTCTTTAATTCACGATTTTGCATCACATACATTGACCTATACTCCGAGAACTATTTTTACCAAAAATAGTATTTAAAATCCTAACGAAATTGCACTGAGGTGACCGCCTGGGTAATACGTATTTATGAAATAATAACTTAAATTTGTCAATAAAGAATTAATATTCAATAGGTGCAGCCCTGGTTTGATCAAACGGATAAAGAAATTCACATCCGCCATGTGCTAGTAATAAAATCCCGTGAACGAATTTTAATACTCAATGCCAATTGCAAAATTCCGTCTCTCAATCAACACTCAGTTCACATTTTCCAATGCACACATGTTAACCAGTATTATCAAAATGTTAAACATTGAAACCAGAATCATGAAATAAAATAAAAAGTGTAGTGTCATAAAAACATCGCAAATTGGTGTGAAATGATTTGAATAAACGTCGTATTGTAAATTTCGGGCCCTTGAACATTTCCCAGCATTTTAAAAATACCCGCGTCCGGATTAAATGAATTTAATGAAGTCGGTATCAGCCAATTACCTGCCAATGTACATATAGGAAACATATTTTGGATTTCCTTACCACGCAACTGTTTTGTAATCCTCATTATAGCCCTATTTAGAATTAGAAAAACCCCTGCATAAGTGTAATCATGTAATATAGAGTAAATATTTACTTATTTGTTGCAGGTCTATAATGATTTTATTCCTGAAATAATTGTTTTTTCCGGTTGTGATCTAGCCTTTTATTACGTTGACTGGTTACAACTTTTCCATCTTTGCCTTCCATGAACGCTTGAGGAAGTTTGTCATAGTAATTGGAACTGCTGACCTGAGTAATGGCTTCTGTGCATCAAGAGTTAACGCAAGTAATATCAAGTCAATTTTAAAACACAGTATAATTACCGTCACTTCTTAAGGTAGTTCAACAAACCAATTAATTATATGGAGTAAGGTAAGTCCACAATGTTATTAACATTTTTTGGTTTTAAAACTAAAACACTAAATTTATGCAACACTGTAAAGGGAAAAATTGAAGGAAAAAAACAAATTTCAGCAAAGTATTGTAGGTAACTCCGCTGATAATGTGTCATATTCTTTCAAATTAAGAGAATTAGTTACCCATATTAAAAAGGGAACGTATCAGCCACCAAATTTCGATAACCGACGCCTCTATTCAAAAGAGTGTGATAAAGAAGGGCGGTGAAGTGAAGAAAAGTTGCTGACAAAAGGGAGGGCTGGCGGGAAAACGTTGGACGCACAATGGAAAAGTAATTAACGAAGTGCGCCGCTGGTTGAAAGGGCTTTGAAAGGAACTCGAAGGAGGGCAGAAGCGATCCGAATAGAAAATATGGAAAAAAATATTTCGGCCGGAATAACGGCGCCCGATTGATAAGATGGTTGGCAGCAGCCTGGAGAGGGAGAGCTGCTTTTAATGAGTCGATGGCCAATGGCGTCCTTCGCCAAAGATGCCGGGAAAAATGCCCGTGCGGAGGGAGAGGAAGAAGATTACGGAGACAGTGAAAGAGCGTTTGCGTAAGGAGACGGCCGAGGGTCGATTTCCTTTCGAGAAACTTAATGGGTCGTCCCTAATTCCCAAACATTCACCCTCATCGGGAAATCTGGGGGCTAAGAATGATATCCAAAAATACTTCTCCCATCATCTTCTTCAGCACTAACCTCCTTCCGCCTATAATATTAATTGCCTTTAATCTGCCTTAGGTTTCCGAAGTGTCCTTATCAGATATGATCGATTGATATTAAGAGACACTGCTTTAAAATAAAGATTATCATAGGAATTAGTATTAACTTGAGAATTATATCCCATTTAATAGTCATCGGGAAATCTGGGACAAAGAATGATACTCAAAAATATTTTCCCCATCATCTTATTCAACCACCAATCTTCCCTCACTAATATGTTCATAATTACCTCTTATCGGCCTTAGGTTTCCGAAGTGGCTACATCGGATATGATTGATTGATCTGAAGAGACATCTTAATTTAAGAATCTTAACATAAAAGATTAGCATATTAAAACTACATGACCTTGAGAACTATATCCCAATTAATACTCGTAGCCCGTGATTTGATACAGACGCCATGTTGTGTTTAGGTTTGGAGACGATATTATTGAAAGTATCTTCTTGAAAATATAAGCCATCACTTAATAAAAATAATGCTAATCATAGAAATTTCAACTAATCATTGTTTGGGCTGAAATATGATGAACAATAATCTATTACAATGCACCACGCCTTCCTATTCCTTGTAATTCCACTATTTTATGCAAACTTATTCAAATAAAAAAATTGCTATTTTGATAAGATTTGAGTAGTACTATTTTTAATTTTTTCCCTGGTAAAAATAAAGGATAATGACATCTGGAGTCATCGAGTAAGCAATGTCAAACTGGAGCACTAGCCATTTTAGCTTACGATATTACTTGGTACCAGTGCGATAGATCTTACATTGGGTAAGCGACCTCTCTACTGTGAGACTTTTCCTATTCCTGACGAATACCTCCAAACAGCGTACGTGTGAAGGGAACCGTAGTTTTCCATTGACTTGCTTTGATCAGCAGACGGAAACTGAATCTTCACAAAAAAAAAAGAAAATGTATGGTGCTTAAATATACAGCAAAGCTACACAGATAAAAACTTTCGGCATAATATGATTCCAACCTCAAACCATTGGTAAAAAGTAATTTTGTCATTATATGCGCATATTTAATGCTTTCGATTCCTATTAAGGTCATTTAATCAATCTTTATATTTTGTGTCAGAACTGACTACAGGCATACTTTTTATTTATAGCTGCACGAGTTTGATTGAACTTCGCAGCAATATTATTCGACTGAATCATCAAGCCCAAGCTTTTAAGAGTCAAACTCCTGTTATAACAGCATTTTTTCAATGTAGTACATCACCTCTAAGGGCACAGTTTTTGTAGGTGAACAAATGCTTTCATTAACATCCAAATTTAAAGCAAACAAACCCATTTTAATAGAAACCTGTGTAAATGAAATTGTAATTATATTACTAAAGGTTACATTCTCAAATATATTTCTCACATTTCATTTGATATTGGCTTATTTCACGATGTTAACTCGTTAACGCCTAGCGGTACCAAATGGTACCGGCTGGTAGTGCAGTGCTAAACGTAACTTTTTTTTCATTCATTGTAATTTATTAGGGTTTTTGAGAGTTTTGAATTGATAACAATACTTTTAAATAACATTTTTCCGAAAAGTTTGGTATTTTAAACCCGTAATTAACGCATTTAGAGCCGTTTGAAATTTGTGAATTATCAACTAGCCCAAAAAAACGGAATTTTTAGACCAAGCATTTCGATTTTCTTAACTTACGCCTTATGTACTGTTAATAAAGAGGTTTTATTATGAAATTATGTTTGTTATAACATGTAGATCTCACATAAAGTGTGGTTATTTGATGTGAGCCTAAGATTTGGGATGTAATGTTGCAAAAAATTTTAACGCTACCACATGGTACCGCTATAAGTGGGAACTTACCATAAGGCGTAATTATTAGTGGTAAAAGAATAAATGTTGCATTGTTACCACCAGGCTAAATGCCTACTTGTAACAATTTTAATTATAATAATAATAATAATGACTCCGAATTTCATTGATATTTAGATACATGATTACCACAAAAATCGCAGAAACTTTTTAGTTCAGGCGTTACCGGGTTAAGCAAGGAATTATATATTGTCATAAATGGATGTACAAATTGCAGTGAGGATGTGCATGTACAGTCCCAAATGATATAATATTATTTATTAAGGCGGTATTTTAGAATTAACTACATCCAAATGAAGGCTACGAGTCGTATACACAATAAAGCGCAAAAATGGGTTATGGGAGGGAGGATGACCTCCATGGGGCCAAATGATCTCCAATCCCACTTTTTAAAACAATCAAAAAAGAAAAATTTGATTGTTACCTCCAAAACCTTAGTGGAGGAATAGTTATAGAGAGTTATGTTTCCTTTACCAGCTAAGGAGCTTTCAAAGTACCATTGAGTAACAAGATTGTATTGAAAATGGTGCCGGACTTCACGGGTACGGGATGTAAAAATAAAAATACATAGAGTGCTAGGAAAAGCATTTTCGCTTATGCCATATTGGAAATGTAAAAAAACTAAGCATTACTTTTACTGCTTCGTACCTGACACATAGCAAGCATTTGAATCAATACCCACGCTCTTCGTATACTACCCAATACCTGTATATGTTAAAATCCATTTAAGCAAGAATCGGTTGCAAGAGCACATTATAGAAAGAATAAGCATTACCTTAATCCAGCACCTAAATTCTGATATATTTTTACCGAATATATTTCACGCAAAATCAAGAGTGTTCCGTACATTAGTTTTAATGCATTTAATTCGTTTTTTTGGAGAGATAATAGCGCCTATTTTAAACATATATATTTCAAGAACTCATGACGTTATAATCAGCATAATTTCTTCTTCTCCTTCGCAACCCACACGATAGAAAAGAGAAATATTTGCCGTGAACGCATGAAACTGGTGAATTTAGGAGAAATACTTGTCATTAATTTTGAACTATAAATAGCTAGTATGCAGCCAATCCATACCTTAAGCTCCAGTATCAATTTCATGGTGAGAACATCCGTGAAATGGGTTCTCCAGGCTAAGTCTAACGCCGAAGTCGTGAGATGCATTGAAAGACAAAGAAAGACAAGGAACTCATAGACGGGAGCTATAAATATTCAGATTGAGGATGAAAATAGAATGGGGAGGTGGGAAGAGGTGGCCATAGGAGAAAAGCCAGAAGGCTAAGTGTGTCACGAACTTGCAAAACCTAACTCCCCTCAGTACTGATGGGCAAAATCGGAGTGGACAGCTGCAGCTCTTCTATCGCCTCCTGGTGGGTAACTTCTGAGGCTGCCTCTCATTTACGTTGAAACGCCATTCTATCCTTTAGGACTAGTGTACCTCACCATATTTAGATGTCAAGTCGAGGCAAGTTGAGGCACGGATTTTAGTTAAGACAATGTTTTATCAAGTACTGGCCTTATTTCCATTCTGTATTTCGTTGCGAAGTTGAAGTTTTTATAGTCGGCTAGTTATTTTTTTTATAACTCAATTCCATCAATGCAAAGAGCAGCTGATTTTTCTCTTTTACTTCTATTTCTCCAACTACAGGAGAAATAGCTTAGAGGCAAAAAGTTATAATCACTAAGTGTAGTTTTGCTAAGTTAGAGTACTCAAACTATTTTGGAACGCATTCAATAAGTAACAAGATGTTTATGGCTGATAAAATCATTATTCTTTTGTCACTGCACCAATCAAAACTAGATAGTTTCGATAAGTGTTTCTATAAAATTGAGGCAAGTGTATAGTGGGTACTCGCGCCAGAGAAACTGACTACAGATGCAGACTGAAAAGACTCAAGACGAAATATGACTTGGAAACTTAAATAATCACGTTCTTAAATAATTTTTTAAAGAGCGGAATAATAAATATGGCAAGAAATAAACTTTACAAGCATCACCAAAGATAAGTATTTCTTGGGAATAGTGGAATGAGCAAGAAAAATACGTGATTGTATAACAGCGCATAATGTAACATTTTTGGATTCCTTGGAGCTGCTAATGGGATAAAATTTTGTACGTTACCGGAGACCAATAATCGGATTGATTTTTTTAAAAAGACAAGAGTATACCTTTATAGATAGTTAATGTGCAGTAATTGTTCGTTTATTACAATTTTAGGATTCCGCGAGTTTAAAAAAACAATTATAAATCATATCACTGATAAATTCAGGCTTGACTCTATGAAACCTCCCCATATTGGAAATAAAAGAATAACACTTTGCAAGGTTCGCTTCTATACAGATGTCAATGACAGCAATGAAACTTTTTAAAGGTGCGTTTACACTATACAACATGATTTATAAACAAGTTACATATAACATGTTTTACGAAAAAGTTACAAATCCGTGTAACAATTTGCATGTAACATTGTGTTACAAAACAAAAATTCGTGTTATATAACAAGTTTTTGGTTTCCCGCACGAAGTGGCAAAATGTGTAACATATTACAGAAAAGAGGTTAGGCGCATGGTGGGGATAGCCAGTTGACGGGTGAATCTGTAACATGTTATTTGTGCATTTTTGGCTCCACTGGACTCCTGTTATAAAACAAATGTTATATGATGCACACTGTAACATGATTTATAAACATGTTACAGAGTGTAAACGCACCTTGATATTCACTTGCATACAAGTGAACTTGTATACTACCTTACAAAGTTCCATTCTTTTATTTCCAGTTATGAATGACGATTGCAGATGATCACAAAAGAATCGCAGGATAGCAGAATGCATGCTTTCCGCTTCGCTAGGAATGGAAAAATAATCTTAGCAGCCTTAAGCATAGCCTGGCTAACTTTCCCTTCCGTCCTCATTTGTTATGATTGGCCTATGGGTGTGCACTCATTTACTGAACGAATAATAATGTGATCCTTTTGAAGCCTTCGAAGTATCTGCCATTCCGAGCGCGAAAGCTAGCTACCATATTGCAACATCTTTCATTGAAATAATAATTCTTTGAGGTTGCCTACTTACTGGATTAACTACTCTCAATAATACGGCCTACGATAACCTGTACTTAATTCCATGTTTGTCACTAACAATGATGAATGGCTAACGTGATTAAGTACTCTTTCTGATCACCCTCTTGTTACGAGCGAATAGGAGTCGAGAAAGTATCAGGAAAATAGTGAGGTGTCGTAACAAGAAGCATTGAACAAAAAAATTGAATTGAGAAAAGATAAAAGAGAGAGACTGCTACCAAAAACGCTTCCGGGTGCAGTTGCTGTCATTGATATCTAGGGCGTATAATATTTATGGCGGGTGATTGGAGGTCAGCTCCTGTTACTGACACTCGAGTATTTATTAAACCACAATGATTTCGCGCGGTCAGCGTAAAAATTAATGTAATCCTCAAGGTAATGCAGCCATATAGTCCTGGTGTCAACTTCTTTGTAAGAAAGATCGATAAAGAGATGGTTTGCCTATTAGTAAGGCATAGTTAAAACATGATATTTGAAATGTTTTTGGCTAAAGGGATGAAGAATTTTATGTCTCGGAAAACCGAAAAAGTCTTAATAAATACCCCATGAGACATTCCTAAAGGAAATTATTACCAATGGAAAATAATGGGATCTAAATGAAACTATGGAACCAAATAAAACAAAAAAAATATGTAAAAAACAGCATTTATAGTGAATACTTTGTTAGATACGGAGAATTTCCTGACATTGACTCATTCTGAGCAATTCTTTTATTATTCTCGCAAATATTATTACAGAAAAATAGATAACACCTACAAAACAACAAGTTCATCATTTTTTTAACGAATTCTTTAGTCTTTCATAACATGTGACTGGTAGCAACTCATTACTCAATCACGGTCAACGAAGCCAAAACTTTTAATGTACGCAACGCAAAATATCTGGCACAGATATTTATTATTTTATTCCTTTCTGCATGCCTCCTGAAGAGATAACCTGTACTTAAATTCAAATTTGAAGGTGATTCACCGAAACTAAACCAAACAACCAATTTCCAAACCGTGCTGAAAACTTAAGTTGAAATGGATCTCAATTTATTTATCTATCAATGGCACCGCAAGAAACGAATCCAATTATAAAATAGAAAATATTAGGGTTTGGACATACATAATGCATTCAAATCATAGTTTCACTCAAGTCTATTTCCACTCTAAAACTCCGTGTTTGTCATGTAAATTTATTTCATCTCAGCATAATTATAGGTTACGGATCCTAATCATTTTCGTTCAACTATTCACAGAACTCAATAAGAAACATAAAAAAGAATCTACAAAAATAATGAATGCTTGCATTGGTATTGTATCCCATAACTTTTATTGAGATATAAGAAGTGCGGCAAAATATTTTAGCCACTAGCAATTACATAAAATTTCTTTAACTCATATCAATAAATCAAAAAATTAAAAAAAGGAAAATGCGCAAATTAAAAAAAAAGTAATGGTAATTATTTTTCAATGTGAGTTACAAAGTATTATCAAGCTAATGAGCCAAATAATTAACACACACACAAAATTTGCATTATGCAAATTATTTTTCCAATAATTTATTCTGCAGCAATTATGTTTTATAATGAGGCTGTATCGTGTTAAATTTAAATTTCCAGGTGACAGAGCTTTTGGCAACAGATACTAAGGTTTCTATGCATTCAGACAATTCAAACTCTAATGCAAATGCTAAGCTTCATAACTATCATATCAAATAGTCATTGAAATGCTTTAAGTGATAATAGAAATCTTGAGAAAAAACGGTAAAAGTCAAATGAATAATTCATTCTTTACATAAAGAAAGACTTAAAGTAGATAGTTGGGGATCGAAGCTCTCAGGATATTACTACAAAACATTTAACTCTTATTTCATACAACGGAAATAAGGATAAATACAGCTTGAGAGTGGATAAAAAGGCTAATTTTTAGTACATCTTGCGTACGGATGAGGTTTTTCTGATTATAAATTCTAAGGTAGCATACATGGTATTCAAATAATTTTGGACTCACATTTCTATACACGGCACAAAACACCTTCTCAATGCACCTAATACAAGGAAGTACCGTGGATGAACAGATCACAAGCAACTAGTTATGCCTGTGAAGCCTCCTACCTGAAACAAAGCAAAGAGGAAAATTATAACTTGTATGATGAAATGACACACACATGTTTAGTTTTTATTTGGCCTTTCATATTTTACAGCTGAAGAACTACAATTTCTCACACAACACTCTTAGTTTACTTCTATGGGCAAGGCTGATACAATTTACAAAATTCGCATTATCATTTCATTAGCTCTGATGTGAACAAATAAAGAGTCATTTCAAATAAAGTGGTTAGTCTTAAGTTTGTTAAGAAATATTTCCATCATTAAGTGTCGAGTAACAACCTGTGTATAGAGGAATATCTAATATAGATAAATGATGGAAAATCCATTATGAACCTCTATATTTATCATTGGGAATATCTTTGTATTTGAAATATAATTGGACACACTATTACTGAATCACTTTCACTTTACAAGGGTTTCAGCCCCCATATCGATCACTCAAGCACTTCATATTGTAGATGAGGCAGCGCATATAGAATGAGAAGTTTTGGATACACCTATGGCCTTCGTAATCGTAAAAAGATCGGCTGGAGCAATTTCCTCCTTGTGGGCAAGTGGTAAAAACAGCGTCATTATGTAACATCATTATCAATGGATGAAATTTGTTAAATATACAAGAGATACAAAATGGGATGAAAGCAAGGTAATATCTCTTGTGCAGTTGATTGATCACACAATAAGTTCTTCATAAAACTCCAGCCTCTATATTTCTTTCCAATTATTAAGCTCATCGAGAAGTCAAACTGCGTCAAAACAAAGAAATTATCGAAAGTGTTTCCAAAATTACGACACAAAAGAAATAAAGACAATATAGAGAGATATAAGGATATCGGGCAAAAGAATTTTTTTGGCGGTTGGGAAGGAGATGGGAACGGACCCAATGGTAATTTGGAAGGAATGAGAAATTCGACACAGGAAGACAAAGGAAGTTTAGTGGTTGGAAAATGACGCGGTAATTACTCCCAACGTGCATTCAATCAACTTCCACGCATTCTTCTACGCCACAATCAAAAGATTCCACGAGAAAGCGGCCTGCTCGGGAAGGGAAGGAGTGTCATTCTTATGCACCACCACAGAGGCGAGGCAGCAGCCACAAACAACGGCCTATTTATTCTTTTAATTCCTGCTCCTTCGGAATATCATTGTTGCCGTTCCAGGATATGCGTCCCTGGGCTCATTAAATTCCAATCAGGTATTCCGCGAGTCCGAATCCTCATCCCCAAGAGGCCAACAGTTCTCTCACACCCACCCACGCCCGGCCATTGTTTGTTTCTTGGTGCCCCGGCGACGCCCTCCCCGTCCACATCTTTCCCGTCTTTCTTTGCTCGACCACGGCCCTCCAGGTAAGTGCATGGACTGTAGGTATGCACTTACAAATGATCAAAAAAGTCTCCCAACGAATAGAGAGGCTATAAAATCACCGTCGTTGAAAATTCATAATAATCTCTCCTGTTATACTTAACATTATTACGTACCGTTTCATAGACGTACTTTGAGCACACGGACGTGCGTAAATTTTTAAAGACAGGCTTAGGTAATCTTTTTAATCTACCTACCAAAACTTGCTCAGGATGAAACAATTAGTTATCCACCAATATGTACTCTTCAGCTCACTTAATATAATGATTCCACAAAGGATTTTCAATCAGAATGCTTACCAAGCGGAGTAAAATAGTGAGAGTGTATTTGTTTCCATTTAACTGAAGGTGATACATGCTAATGATGGTGAGCATTTCCACACAATATTAGTTGTATTTTTTATTCTATCACCTAAGAGACGCTCGTCTATCTCCTACTTAGGTTAAGATCAAATGACTTCCGGCGTTCAAATTTTGTTTGGCATGTTCAAATGTTCATGGGCATGGCTACGGAATAACATAAACTCTTAGTGGGCAAAAATAATCGCTAACATGTGGCGTCACTTCATTTTTCAGGACTCATTGACCCATGGTACGCGCTTTTCTCGCGCAGTGAACTCGATAGGAAGGACAGAATAGAAATAGAAGATTTACATTGGTACTTCTTACATCTGTATAGTCTAATGAAACTAAGACCAGAAAGCCAGGAATTACTATGGCGTATCTTTGGTGAAAGGAAAGGATGAGAGGCTGAGTAGGATGGAAGCCCTTCTTACTTTTGGCCGAAGCCGAATAAATAAGAAATAAGAAATGTTTTGAGAATACCACATGGAGCAATTATTGTCTTCCATTAATAAAAAAATCACGCAAAATTACGAATAAATATACAAATAAGCATTTCACCAAGTTCGTATTTTACGTATTCGTTGAGCATTCGTTAATAAATCATTTAAAATATTACAGTGTCTCACGAAATAATTGCTCTACTTTTTGTATTTTTCAACTGATGAAGCCCCCAACCAACGCATTCTCTTTGCTCGACTACGTCCCTCTAAGTTATAAGTGTGTAATAAGGATGGGACCTGACCATAAGCCTACAGAGAACTCAAAACACTAGGTTAAATTAAAATAGAGGAAAATAAATTTTTTAAATGTTGCACCTTAACTCTCAAATGCATCGATATGGCCTTAGTTACTCAGATTTCATCCCGTACTTTTATTTTGATTGGTGAGGGTAAAGCTCACCATAGACTAAGACAAAGGCGTGTAAATCACACACGTTTAGGGAACTAGATGGGCCAGTTACTTTTCCCTAGGCTACCTTACGCCTCAAGGACCCTTTGATCAGCATCCTGGAGTAAGTAAATATGATTAATAAACTGTAAGGTGACTGCGATATAGTTTCATTTATGGCAAAATTATCGAGTTAAATTGATCATTAAACTTATGCAAGTGTATCACAAAATATGTATTTATTTCTGTATCAAAGCCTCTCAACGACGCTTTCTACCCTTACCCTTCCTATCCATCGGCTACATCCCTCCGAACTAGGAATATACCAAATGTATCGTGGGGGTGTGATTCCCGCAGTGAAGTCAAAAGTGAGGAAAAAATAGAAATAGAATATAATAAATAACAAAACGGAGATATTTACATTCTTAAGAAGATGGATAATACTAACGCGAATGGAATTGAAGCATAGAAGTAAGGAACCAATTGACCTTTCATTCTAAGGAGGCAACCTTCAACTTTCTCCATGGCTGTCAGAAATTGGATATGATAGCACCAGAATAATAAATAGAGGAAGAATTTACAATGTTGTGCTATAAAATAGTGAAAATAATCAACACCATAGGCCAGGTGAGTTACGAGTTCGTGCCACAAATGGTAGGAAAATAATTATGAAAATCTCATGAAGTAGACGAAAAAAATTAATTGGGCTATAACATGAAACATGATGGCCTTTTGAATGCTATCGTCGAGGGACGAGCGGATGGCAACAGCTTCAGAGAAATGCCTCGGAAATATGGAAATGGTACTGAAGGATGAGAAAGAGAAGAACTAAATAAATTTTAAAATAAAAACAGTATACAAATGAGTAATGCCTCGAATTGATCTCAGGATAGAATCAAATTTTGCCGAGATTGCCATCAAGCAAGAAAGTTTAACTCAGCCGGAGTTTCGGGTCCCAACTCTTAGAATTGTTTCCCAAATTGCTTACTTACGCTCAAATATAAACAGGCACCTCATAATAGACATAAATTCAGCTAAATAAATTGATAATACGGGATTTCAATCTTCTACAGATATTCCATGGAAAAAACCAATAATTCTACAAATAACATAAGGAAATAATATTTTTCACGTAATGTTGGTGAGCATAGAGATACAATGTCATTTGCAAGGTCGAGTACGTAATGCCTCACGCGGGCATATCAATAAACATAACTGAGGTCTTATTTGTATTTTCTTTTCCGAATGACCCATTCGATGAAATGTTGGAGAAAAGAGGGCTCTGAGCAGAAGAGAGGCAAATATACTTAATTACAAATATACAAGTTTTCAGTTGGTACCTGAGTGCCCTGACATTTAATTGAGAGATCAGAAGAATAGAGGAGTGACTGGCGGTAAACTCGCGATCACTCATGTTTTACCCAAACAGGCAGTGGTATTAGAGGCATTGAAACATCCACCACAGGAAATGTGGTAGGTATTTGCCTACCTATCTGAGAAATTAAAAATTGCCATGAATACATTTCAGCATCCAGTCAGTAACAGCCCATACTTTGGTACTAGTTCAACAGTGTTGTTATTTGATAATATGGCCTAGAGAAAAAAAGTAAAAATGCCATATACCTACATTATATTCTTACTTTTAATCTGATATCATCCGCAGTGAGCGCCTTTCGGCTATAATTTTCCATCAATTCTTCAATTTGTTTAAAAAAAGGCTATAAATCAGCATGAGATCAGTTTAGAATGCAATTATACAAAATGTATGTCTTATACGAAACCAAAAAATGTATCCGAAAAGTCAAGTCGCCAGTGATTTTATGATTCTATAAAAATTCTGGGTACCTGAATACCTGTATTAATGTAACGTTGCCACATCCCTACTACAAGCCCACCCTTCTTCTAACATTCCATGGAATGAATAACACGCGGTTTTGAACGCAAAAAAAGACTGCCGCCTGTCTAACGCCTAGTGCGCGTGTAGCGTTGCGTACGAAGTGCAGCTGGCGGCAAATTTCCCGACTCGCCAATGCACGGCATTGCTCAATTGCGGCCGGCGCGTATTCTTCCTCCGGGCAGAGTTGCAAAAATGGTCGGCCCGCTCCAAAGAGTGAAAGTGGATACGATCAAGAGGACGCATACCTCTATCTCGACTCGTGCATTGTTTTTTTTTGTGGAATAATATTCTACCAAGGGTATGCAACATGCAGCGCTATTATATAAAAATTATAAGGATAGTTATAGTAGATCTTTTTCAGCATTTTCATGCACACTTGCAGTTGCATTTGATAAAATACTGAGGTTGAGTATCAAAAGTTGTGATGCAGAAAAATATTGCCTGGGTTCTACTTCACATAAAAAAGAAAACTTCAAGATGATTCCACAGATTATAAGCGAGTATACGAAGTCGGAAAAGACCGATGGAGCTGGATGTAAGTGCCTTCTTAAGGGTTTTCCACCGAATCATCATTCAAAGAAAACTCCAATATCCATTTTATTTTTGTCCATTACTATTTTTACTTTCAAATTTGACGCTTTCTGCGTTAAGAAGCAGTCATGGTGCATGGCTGACAATTTCTTGCCATGACTAGGTACTTTTAGAATTCTCCAACGTCTTAATGATGGCTCAAAGACCACGAAAATAAGCAAGAGTAATAAATAATGCATGTCAAATTTTATGTCTGATTCTTATTCAATGGATATTGCCTTTCCAATCTCTCTTACGATTGATTGAACATGATAGACATATTACCAATAATTTCAGCCGATTCGCTCGTTAAAATGCTCATTGACCAAAAGCAATTGTGTCAGCATTTTCATTTACTTCGCCTTTTTCCCAGAGCACTGCAGGAACATCGGCAATCTGGAGATGCGGGATCGAATCCCGGCTAAGTCAAATATTTTTTCATGGCGAACTTCAACCGTCGGTGTATTTTTCTTTTTCCAGAATTGGAAACCGAATAAAGTTTCAAGTGAACGCTTTCTAGTGGTATTATGAGCAGAGAGAGGTGCCATTTTGATTAAGTCTGGTGGGTCCCAGATACTTACGTAGGGGTGATTTCCCGGCTCGCAGCTCGAAGGCATTTCTCAATTGCGGTCGGCGCCTATTCATCCACCAGCCACATGTGCAGAAATGATCGGCCCTTTTGTTTCTGTGAAACTACTTCAGGCTTAAGAAAAATCTTGCCGAAACTAATTTATTCAAATACGTATCCAAATTCTATTTTTTATGCATTCTGCAGCATTCAATGAAGATGCTTCCGATGCCAAAAGGAACAATTGAATTGCTCGGTAGAACAATTACAAATGAATTGACTGCATCGATGATACTCCAAATTATTGATAATGGTGCAAAGGATCTGAGAGCAAGAAAGGTTAATATAAAAGGTGTAGGGAACAAAATTCTGAATCTCTTTCGATAACAAATGTATTTCAACAAAATTAAAGTGACATTAATTAGAATTAACGTGATTATCCAGGGGTGGATCCAGGATTTCTTTCTCTGACAAGCAAGGCCGTGTCCAGAAATTTGTTCTGGGGGGGGGGGCACAAGGATACCTTGTAATACAAAATAAACGCAATGATAATGGGACCGTATTAAAAATCTTGCATATTTTTTAAGGGGTGGGGGGGGCAGGTTCCCCCGTGCCCCCCCCCCTAGATCCGCCTATGTGATTATCCAATTCTCTACATAATTTTCTCTCATTCTCTAACTCTCAAGGATCATTCAATTGCAATATATACTAATAAATCAAGGACAGCTGTAGCCTCATTTTTATCACCTGCTCATTTAACCCATTTTAAAAACGAAATGTTATTTTGTGATTAATTAACACTTTTCCAAGTTCTTAGGAGGTAGGACCACCATTTTGCATTGGGTGCTACGGTGTTCAATATTTGTAGTAAGAGTGATAAAGTGAGTGTGTTGCCAAACTAATTTAGGATTGTCTACAGCATTTATAATTCTCAAATTAGCATGATCAGGCATAGCAAATCATTTATCTTAACGTAACGCAAACTAATGCGGTTAATAATTTAGATAGGAATAACTATCATGTCACATCTCGGGTTTAGATTTCATTTGAGCTCAGTTAACCTAAGAGAAGAAGATGCAGTTCGTTTTCATAATAATCACAACAAATCACCATTAAGTCAAAATTAAATTCATGGTTACGCTGTAATACACACTTTATCCGTACGAAGAAAAGCAACTTGTAACATCCTGTAAACAGTCTTTTATCTAGTTTAAAAAATCATCCAGAGATCATAGCAGAGCAATCTCAATGGTTCTATTCAATGAAGTCCTTGCGGACCAGTGGGTAAGTAGGCATTTCTTAGGCCTGGCGTCGCGTAATAAATAGTTTTTTTATTTTAGCGTTGACATTCGAAAGTAAGTCGCCAAACGTGAATTTTACAGGAGGTTTGTCAGCACTCTGAAGCTTTTGTTAGTGTACAAACTTCGTCAATCGTAGAAAGTGATATATTGTACCAATAGAATTTATATCTTGTCCATGCCTTTGGCATGTGGATATACTAACTTCTCCATGAAAAAACGAAATTTTGTTTTTTTCTGACTTACTACCTTACCTTGCTACGCTTCAATTAACTTACTTGAAAATATGTTTACCAAGAGAATATTCTCCCTCATTTTCGTTCACGTTGCATTACATTACCTAAACAGATTATGAATCCGTTTAATACTAAAATAGCTAAATGGTGAGCGCCTCTATTATATCATGGAAAATTTCGCCATGAAATGGAGCTTGTTGTAATTTGTGTTATATTTGTAAAAAAAACTAGTTTTATTAAATTTCCATGGTGAAGTTTTTATTCCAGTAAGAAACTCATGATTGAGAGTAACTGTCAAGAAAATAAAGATACAGCTGATGAGTGATAGAACGTGGATAAGATTACTAAAATGTAACATAGATACCAGAGATTAAATGAAGATAAACGAAATTTTTGGGAACATAATGTTGCCTTAAATAGTAAAACTTTCGAATGGCTTGTCAACAAAATTAAGGAAAATAATGGCTCCAGATTAAAAGTCGCACTAAATAACAATTTGGAAAGACGTTTTTGTCACCTTTAAAGTAAGATCTTTTGCAATCTATGTTACTGTATATTTTTAATTTTCACTTCACCATAATTAAGTATCCTATGCGTTAACGCGTTATTAGAGCCCCGTAGACCCCTCACCGTGTACGTAAACATGTGGCTAATGTAATCAATCAAAATATTTAATGCTATATAAGTCTTTAATTGTTTCATTAAAATACCTATGTCATAAAAAGCTAAAGGTTAGAACCTACCATCAGTTTCATTACATTTTTATCAATAACTTTGAAATTGGTTCAGTCGCTGTTTCATCATAACTCATTACAATTATGCATACTTGGGAATTCAATAGAAATCAAAATAGCTAAATTAACTGTAGATATAGAAAATGCACTATTGTTAATGATATTCGAATAAGCAAAGGTATACATTTGGTATGACTGGTTTGAAAAAGAGCAATAAACACGAAAAAATGAGTAGGCACATTAGAGGAAGGAAGGACACGAGGGGTGAGGAAAAAGGCAACGTGAATGTAAACCTGCAGTTAGTAAAATACGACACAAAACATTTAATCAGTGTTCAAGTTGTCATTTTAAAAAAATTCTACACCTCAAGGATTTTAACCCAGTTCCGCGCCGAAGCTGCACCAACTCAATCCCTCAAAAAAAGAGGGATAATAATAATCTTGCTTCGCTGAGTACCCAAATATTGATATCGTAAGCAATTGACCGTGATTAGATACCAGGAATAGGGATTAAAAATACAGAAAACTAATTACCAACCTAAATGTATTCTGAGTATTTACCCTAATCCTAATCTCTAGTACGTATATTTAGGCATGCATGGAGTGAATCCATGATAGTATGGCTTCCGTTTCAGGCATAAAATTTTTAAAATGCTACAGCATAAAAAATTAACAATGCTTAGGCGATTTCTTATGATGAGAACTCCAGTAATATCTAGTTAAAATTTCTGACGTCTGGGAAAATAAATACGTTTTCCACACTAGGTACCCGAGAGTAAAATCAGAAAATCCCGATCTACATGTTGGTGAACTGATGTACAAAACGTCTCTAACATTTTCCATTATTTACCATTAATTACACCTCTATAAATACTCCTCATTTCACGGAAAGTTTAATTAAAAGACTACCATTTAACATAAACATGCGTTTCTCAGTTAAACTTTATTATAATTTTAGAACAAAATTTACGCATTAATAATTATTAATGCATAAATTCAGGTCTAAAATTTATTTGGGGAAAAACTACTTTGCGACTCCAAAAGCCCCTTTTACTCACTTTGACGCGAGCATGAAATTATGCAAACATGGAATAATTAATTTGTTCGGTATTTTATCAATTATCCATGAGCTGAACTTAAACAAAACTGCTACGCAAATACGCCACCGTAAAAAGTTAATTGGGTATTTTCCGGAGGAGGGAGCAGGAAGTAGCTCATTAATTTATTGTCATTAGGTAAGATTCAAAGCTGCGCGTGAAAGAATAAGCTGCTTCATCTTTCGCAAAATAAATAAAATACCAGCTTCTCTTTTGCAGGAGGAAATAGTTAGAGAAACGCCAGCTTTCCTCTAAGATAATCCTAATCACCTTCAGGGTACAGTACCTTGGGTAAATAGTCTAGTATAGCGAAGTTAATATAAATTGTTATCATACATATTTGATCAAATAATTTTTCATAACTTTGATGAAAAAATTACGAATATCATTGGTAACCTATATTTATGCATATTTTTTCACAAGCTATATCCTAACACTTATCCCAAGTTTCACTCTTCTGATTTGATGTCGTTAACATTTAAATGCTATTGACGCACACACTGGGCTAAAATCAAAATGTGATAACATGCTAATGCGTGGCAATAAATTACTTTCACCTAAAGGTGAGTATCGAACAACTTCGGACGGTTCCTTCTTGATATACGACAGGATCTCTTCCCGCCCCCTCTAGCATCTTGACTGGCCGGCCGGAGAGCCTTCCCTAGCCGAGACAGACAATTCTCCGGCAACGGCTACCAAATGGGTTGGAGTGATTTCTCTAGATAAATACGATGAATAAATCATTTGATAACGAAGGTTAGTAGGCAGAGCAAGCACCTATTTTACATTGAAAAGGATCTATCGATAATAAATGATGTTGATGGACACGAAGCAAGTATCTCGAGCAGAGCCCATTTTACGGATTTTTTAAGACTATATAATTAGAATTACTTAAAAAAGCACGGTACGTAAGAAGGTATTGATATCCCTACAGTGGTTGCCAGGGCCACAATGGCGGCCCATCTTACTTCTTCTTTATCGTGACAATTTTTTTACGATTACTTTTTATGCTTGCAACTCAAATAAACCTCACATTTTTAGTCCTCTAACGACTCTTTCAATGCTGCTACGGCTTCGATAGTAGATTCCATGTACTTGAAAGCCAGTCCCAGTGCCCACGTGCCAAATGGCGTCACGTTTTTCTCTTGGCACCACTTGCAAGTATCCATAACTATGTATTATTTTTGTGTAACTTGTTTTGACAGTCAATTTTCAGGACCTTCCCTTCAAATTTTGAGTATCCGAGCTCTTTCTTGCCCGAGTTTCTGGGTAGAAAGAGGTGTGGGTGGCAAGTGACTCAGCCGAACCTCTATGAGTGCTATCACTGAGAATATCTGTCTATTAGGTGTAGGTTAAACTTTACAACTGTGCGAGGTATAAAAGATTCTAGCGTGTCACTTTCAACCCCCCATCTAACCGTCCCTGCAGCCCAGGCAAGGAATACGTAGTGGTGCCAAGTGTCTCTCGGCCTCAGCCTATATTCCTTCCACCGTGAGTAATAATCTTACTTTTGCCCCTAACCGCAAAGAGCTAGGCATTATCAGCTATTCCCTTATAGATTTAGAATTATTTTTAGATATTAAAATAACCTCAAGCCAGATATTACAACCCTCTGGGTGTTGTGCGGAAATATTCAGACTGTAACTTGTTGGGAGTGTGTGGTCATCTTCATCGCGTGCTCGATTCGTCCTCATTGCGAGCAGGTGAAATAAGTTACGGAGAGTTGATGAGTTTTAATCTCATTCTTCATTTTAATCTGGTAAGAATACAACCGAGCAGAAGCATTTCTTTCGTTGAAGATAAACAATTTCTCCGCAGCATTTTTTAAATATTTTTATTCCTTACGCCATGCCAACCATGTGTTTGAAATTAAGAAAAAAATTAACAGTTTAAGTCAATTATGTATAATACAGAGTTAGTGTCATCCAGATTTTTCTCGACTATAAATAATTCAGGCGAGAACAAAATATACAAATAAATACATACCTATATTTATTCATTTGAGTATTGAGGAAGTCAAGAAACAATTTCTAAGAGTCAAGGATGAAATAACTATTGATGAAGTCGAAATACATGCACTTTTTGGGTTATTTACCTTAAAAGAGGTTTTGAGAACCTCGATGAAAAATTTTTCCGAAGTACGGGACGATTTAAAAGGAATTGGAACATAGTCTTGCTACCTTGCCACTGTGAAGAGATTTCGCCTTCCGTTGTGATGCTAAAAGTTTGACGATGTTCGAGACAGAATTCAGCTAGAAGTTTTTTAATTATTTTTCAGTAACTTCCAGAGGTTTATCTACGCGAGTGAGTTTTTCTTACGGTAGATGGGCAACTGCTGGCATTTCGCGGGCGATGTAGCTTCAGCCAGAAGATGTTCGCGGTAGTTCAATTAAAAATACCTACACATTTAATTTTGAAATTTATATCGAAATACAGCCCATAGGGCCATTCCGATGTAGCATTTCTGCGGAGGATATTGTTGCCCGATTGGTTGAGTCAGTCTGGGGAACGAATCAAAATGCCCCTGTGAATAAATGGTTTCCTAGTTTTTATCAGGCTAAATATATATATGAATGGCAAACGTTTTGCTGAAATGATGTGAAAAAATAAGGGAGAAGTTTCCGACAGAATTTCTGCCAAGGAAGAAAACACCGGTGTGTTCCTCAATATTTGGTTTTTGCAACGATTGTACCATAGAACCATACAGTTCGAAAAATATTTAATCATTGTACTTCTGTCAATAATGCACCATGATTATGCGATTGATCCAGACAGTGCTGATCAAAAGAAGACCAGAAATCAATACGCCCTACAGCATGGTTGAAATAGATTTAGATGTAATGGGCCAACTATGAGCAAAATACAATTTTGCACATAATTGAAGGCCGTGGCCATTGATATATTTTATGTTTTGTTGAACATAGCCCCTGTCAATGCCCATTTGTGTTCAGGACTTTCACTAAATCTACTTTAGTTAGGCGCCAATTTAAAAAAACAATTGCGCGGGAAATGAAGAAGCCCCAGATAGACAAAAAGAGAGGAAATGTTACCTTTCCTACATAAACGAAAGGGTGTACTTGCGCTCTACTTTGAGTAAAAGACCCAGCTCCCTCCTTTTACACAACACCTCTGATCCCTTGGAAACTGCGATGCCTGCCGCGAGAGGACTGATAGAAGTTATTCTAAGAAGGGGGAATGTGTATTTAAAAGCACCTTAGAGGATTATGCCAACTGCGCCCACGAATAATGAATGACCTCTGGAATTTTTCTAATGTTCCTAGGATGATTGAAATCATTGTATTTATTATCATAGGTTTTGGAATAATTTTAATTCCTTATTTTAACATGCATAACATTGTAATGCATAGCATTGCCTATACTATTTTTGGCATGAGATTTGAATTTTTATCATACAACTGAAAGCAAAGTTAATTCGAATCTATTTAACATCATCGTTTTGGTAGCACCTAGCTAATAGTTCCATTCATGACTAGGTCAATGAGCCAGCTTCATCTACACAATCATTTTTAAATGCGATAAATACTTATTTAATTTTAAATAAAAGATGGAAAGTCAATCAGAAATTTATTTCATTAACGGAAAGCATATCTTACTTTGGGTCATTAACGTGACCCGCTGGCTAAAAGAGTAACAAAATTCCTAGCGCCTACTGAAGAGTTTCAATTAAATTTATAAAGACATTTTAACATTCATTGAACATAAATGTAACAGATTTGAAAATCTCAATAAATATCAGCAAGCACTCATTCACGGCATGATATAAGTGTGGTGAGTAAAAGCCGCCATGGCTACATATGCCGGCTGCGAGCAGCATGCCTACCCCGCATAACACAGGCGAGGGCCGGCATGGCTTGGACGCTCCCGCCAAACTGAATTGCCGCCTAAAGGCTGGCAATCGCCGCTCGGTGGAACCAGGGGCGACACCCCAGACTCCGTCGACGGTGAGAACTACGGCGCGCGCCAAAACCAACTTTCCCGCCCGACGGTCACCGAGCGAGCGGCGGACAGTGTCGCAGGGGCGAGACGCAAAGTTGGGGAAGCCATTCTCGCGCACAAACACATGCAAAACTCACCAACACATGAGCTAAATCCCACACAAACACGCACACATGCATGTGATGGCACGAAACGAATCCATTCCAGATATTTCGAAACCCCCCACTCCTACCCCTTCCGATACACATCTTCCCCTACTTCCCCCATCCCCCTGAGCTCATCATCCTCATTTCCCCTCAAATCGTATCCCTCCCTCTCCGAGAGATTCTCCCACACCAGACCGGCCCCAAAACGGACATTGCAACACCATCCCCACCACCACTGAGCCCTCGAGTCCGGGGCGCCCGAAAGGCTATGGGATCGACCGAATCGTCATAATTAAATGCATCGGTGGACGAGCGAATTTTTGCCCACTCGCTTGCATTTTTCCGCTTGGCACCGCTCCAAACGCGCGCGGCCCTGGTGAAAAATACGCGCCCCTAGATAATACTGCACCACCCCTCCTCTTCTTCCGTCCCTTCCCCTCTTTTTCCCTCCCCTCCGTCCACCTCCCCGCTTCTCCCGCTCTCCAGCGAGTTATGAACAAATTTATTTCGCGGATGATGACGAATGCATCCTCCCATTCTCATGCAGACCAGGCTATCAATTACAGTTTTTTCGGATCCATGAATGCGTTTCAATGCAATGGCTACCACAATGCCTCTATATTAAGTATTATTTTTTTAACTTATTAGACGATTTGAAAGTGAAAACTTCATTAATTATTTTTAACTTTAATTACAATTATACATAATTACATTTTTATTTTTATTTAGTTAAATTAATGAAATGTCATTATCATAATAAAATTAATTTAAAAAATTTATTGAAAATAAATTTAAATTTAAAAAAAATAATTTATTATATTATTTTTAGATAAAATAAATGCTGATTACATAAGTATAACTTTATATTTCAGATCACGGTTACACTGATTTTCACCTTCCAGAAAGGTAAGGAAAATCCAGAAGGTTCAATGCATGCATCCGACATACATCTCAGGCAACCCTAACGATGTCAATAAACCATAGCTATAAAAACTACTTTCTTTTTCGACACTAACCAGCCACGATTACCATAAGTATCTTTGACACTTGGGATTGTATTCTGAATCGAATAATGGAATTTTTTCTCAGGAAGATATAATTTTAATACCGAACAATTTTCATTCACTATTCGTCACCATATCAAACGATGATTAATAGTACTCAATGCTTCATTTGATGCATTTTGCTAATGCCTTCTTTGTGCCTCTTCTCAATGCAGAAGGAGGTCGTCAAGACGTTTTCCATTCAGGGTGATCTGATTTCGTGTGAGAATCCTGGAGGACAGGAGCGTCGAAGCAGCCCCCTTGATCCCTGAAGAGACCCCAGTACTGCTTGGGAAAAACCGTTATCCTAACTTCTCTCGGCACACCTCTGCTGGAGAACGCAGGCACAAAACACGTTCAAAAAGCGAGACACCATACAGATCCCAATGCAAACGCACGCACGGCCGCTCCCCACAGACTCGGAGCTCCCTCAAGAATAAAAAAAGTGGAAAGCATTCATTCCGAGAATTTTTTCGCACCGAAATTTTTTCGCTCCCGAAAAACGGAAGTGGTGAGTGGGATGAGTTGTCCTGGGACGCAGCGCGTGTTTGCACGTTGGGATGAGTCGCAAAGAATTTTAGTTGGAAAAGGGTGTGAGGGAGAGAGAGGGGTGACGTTAAACGTATACGGGTACAGGGGAGGGGATAAAAGAAGAAGGGTGGGGCGCGTGAGCTGGTTAGTTTTTTTCGGGGCTGGGCAACAACCGCCAGTCAGGGGAGCGGAAAGAAAAAAAATGGAGATTTTTTTTCGAGCGACGAGTAGAAGGGGGAAAGAATGGTTATTGAGGAGAGGGGAAAAAGGGACAGAAAGGCAGTGGCACACTGAGTTGACGATCCCTCTCTCTCCTACTTTCTCCCGCTGGAGGGCAGGGCAAAACGTTTAAGAAGGGCGGGTTGGCCGGAGCGGCACGCGTGAGCGACGACCAATCAGAGAACGCCGCCGGGGCACGGATGCGGGCCAGAGGGGAGGAAGCGGGGGGGAGAGGGGGCACCAGGGGTGCGAACGCCACGCCCTTAAAAACGAACCCACTGGGTGTGGAGGGGATACAAAGTTGGCCCTCCACTTCAAACCGTTTGTTTGGGGGACCAAAAGAGAGTGGAAGGGCGTATGCACGGGGCGGGGTAGGATAGGAAGGGAAAGTCCGTGAGCGGAACGCGGGGCTCCACCCTTTTTCAAGTCAAAAGGGGCAGGACTGCCCCATCTGACGATGGAGGGGAGGGCACCCCTGCGAGATTAGGGGTACAGCGAGGCAGGAGGGCGGGGTAAAGTAAGGACGAAAAAAATTGCCACACTCATTATTGCACCACTCTCCTAAAACATTTGTCGTATTCTGCTCAACGTGGTACGGGTGCTCAAATATATCTGCCTGCCTGTTGAAATGACAAAAACTCACCCCTCCTTAGTCTCTACCAACGTTATTTCCTGATGAGGAGTGAAAAAAATGTCATGATGAGGAAATGAAAAAAAACCTGCCACGGAGTGAAATTATAGTATCGGTCACTACTTCCCAACGCCGCTTTGCGATTAATACCACCTAGAGTCTCTCCTCCCGGTACATTCGAATTCGGGCCCAGTCTACGTACCCACCCACGTGGTACGAGTTGGCGGGAAACGGCAGGCAAGGATTTTGAGGGGCGGCGTGAATGGAGGAGACGGAGAGGAGGAGACAGAGGGGAGGAGGCCCCGTACATCAGGAGGCGGAGGGGCGTTGAAGATGTTGTGGACACACACACAACAGGCTGGGTCGAGGGGAGGGAGGTACAGAGCACGGTGAAAGTGGGCCGGTTTAGTTGTCCGGTCGCGGGCCGAGCGTTTATGAGTGAGGGTCGCGGGCGACGGCGGGAACAGGAACCCGGGGAGGGACGACCCCGCGGGCCGGGAGAGGCAAAAAATGATCACCCCGCTCACGAATGGGTGGTGGTGGTGGTGCGTTTTCCGATGATGGTGCGGAGGGTGTGTATGCTGTTTCGCGGTGTCAGGAAAGAGTGCGGAAAGAGCGGGGAGGGGGTGCGGGAGGTGTGGGTGCGGGCGCGTTGGAGCGCGGAAGGTCTCAGTTGGGTGTGTGTGGGGTGAGGGGGTGGGGATGCCGCTGGGTTGCTGGTAAATGATAGATTGATTTATGGATATTGTCTGCATTTGACGCGAGAGTATTGAGAGAGACCCGCGATTCCAATGTCGTGGCTGGATTGCGACGAGCGCGCCGCGCGATGGCGCGTGGGACGGAAATGAGGAGAGGTTCGTTGAGTGTGTAGGGAAAATAAAAAAAAGAACAACGCCGCGCGCATCCGCTAATTCCGCGGCAGAGGCGACAAGGGAATAGGGAAGTGGAGAGACGGAATTAAAACGAGAAATCGAAATGAAAAAAAGATCGAATCGCGAATGTCCCGTCATCCCCCCTTCTCTCGAATTTTGTTTTTCTCTTTTTCCCTTTAAATGAGAACTCGTGTACATGGATGACAGTGAAGTGTCCAGAACGATTGACATTTGTTTTTTTTCAACTCATACCACCCGTTTCGAAGGGCTTGAGGATATTACATGGTACTTAAATTACTCCATTATTTATGACTGTTGGTCAATCAATTTCGTGCGTTCAACAATAGGCGTAAGGGAAGCCATAAATCTATTCTCTTTCTCCCCTTCCACCTTAAAATAGGTCGCCTGATTATACCGAATGGATTAAATAGGCGTGGGTTTATGCGCCTCTTAATCGAATGCAGCTCGCTTATTATTCCAACGGTCTGGGATAAATGAAATTACAGAGGCCCGCTATGGGACATCAACGCATCTGCAAATTTGTCTAGCAGTATAAATTAAAACTTTAATCTCCCGAAATGCACTTTTTAGCAAACCGATATAATCATCAGTAAATGATAATCTAACATGCTTTTGTTCCTGTTTAATTGAAACGCCAGATATAATCCCGGCGCCACTGAATATTTCCTACAAGACGTAAAACATTATTAATAACTATAAAGAAATTAGCTGTCTACTTAAGACAAAATCACTTGCAGACTTTAAATTAATTTATTCAATACGATCATTACTATACGAGGAGTAGAACATCTTTTGATATTCTATTAATCAAATGCGGTTTTTTTGTCAATATTTTTCTCAGGTTAGATATAAATATAAAGGTTAATCAGTGCCCTTATTCCTGCTCAACCTCCATAGTAGATAATTTATTGATAATTTAAATTTAATTCCGCACAGCCGTGCTCTGCCGTACAATACAAAACCGTAGTGAAGTCCGTGCAGTTTTATACAAGTTTTATAGAATATTCCTATAAAGGGCAATTGTTACTGTCCGTGCGATTATTGAAAAAAAAACATATTTAATGAAGAGCAATAATGCGCACACGGAAGAGAGAAATCATTTTTTATAAGAAGGCATTATTCAAACCCATTCGCATAAAATTATATTTGTTACATTCGTCTTTCATGCTAAATGTCGCCCGGGTAGTGCGTCGAAAGAAAGGGGTTCGAAGAGTGAGCATGGCGAGAAAGAAAGACAAGGTCGGAATGCGCGCCTCGGCTTTGTCACCGCTGAAGGACACTGAAGCGGCCGAAACAAAAGAAAGGATGAGCGGAGTCAGGCGCATCAACCAGACGAGACAGCGAGATGCCGCACCCATTTCACTCGCCCGCTGCGAGCCGTTAGGTTGGCAGCACTTATTTGCAGCAAAATTTTATCGACCGATTGTTTTATACGCATAAAAGTGAAAGAACATTTTTGAGCGTGAGAGCGCGGTCCCCGGTGAAACGCTTTTGACTGGAGCGAGAGGGGGGGGGGTTGTGAGGGGTTGGGGGAAGGAGGGGCGGGCTTGCGGGGGCGCCAGGTTGGGCGGAAGGGAGGGGAAGGCGGATTGAAACACCGGAAGTTTGGATAGGGAGGGGTAGACGCACATCTCTTCCCCCCTCCCGCCCTTCTGATAAACACGGCTCGCCCTTCCCCTATCCTCCCCACCTCACTTTCCCCAGCCCCGTCTTTTTCCCCTCCCATCCTCTCTCTCTCTCTCTCTACTTCCTGACTTTCTGCTTCTCCAACACCCTTCCCGACTCATATGCCATGGAACTCCCAGAAATTCTATGTGAGGGTAAGTGCTTCGGTGGGGGCCGGGGATTAATGATCCTACTTCAATGGTAAACATAAACGCAAGATGATAGTTAAGTAATGCTGGAGAAAAATCGATAAACTTTACTGAAAAAAATTGACAAAAATAACAATTACGTCCTTTTGATGCACTGGGTAAAATTTTCAACAAAAATCTGCAATTATGCATTTGTAGTGATTGGAAATCGTTTCAGTGGAGGCCGGGGATTGATTATCCTACTTCAATGGTAAGTATGTATGCAAAATGAGAGTATTACAAACTGGTGGAAAAAAACAAATATTCAATTAGAAAATAACAAAGTAATAGATTTTACATTCTTTTGATGTACTGTGTAGTGTATTACAATGCAAAAAGGCGAATAAATGCTTATCTAAAAATGAATAAATAATCGAATTTACATAATTTTGATGTAAGTACTTGGAAAAGTTTTGAGTGAGAAACTGCTTGTTCATTAGGAAGAAAAAAATATTAAATGGTCAATATAAATATCTAATTATTCTGAAATCTGTTCATTTATGTATGTGAATGTGTGCAACTATTTCGTGTATGAATACCAGGATTAACTTAAATGCAAAAAAAAATCATTAGTAGCTCACTGTTTTGGATCAAGCTAATAAAAAGTTTCCCCATTTTAAAACAATTGACCTTAACTATTGTCATAGTTGATAAGAATGAAGGATAAATATAGACAACCACAAGAGTGACTGAAAATTTCCTATGTCTCTTGGAGATACGACGATGGTAAAATATATTCTCATAATCCCGAAAAATGAATCTAAACAGCACCGCATCATTATATGGTTATTCTACGAGTGCGTAAACTTTACAAACAAAAATTTTGGCATGATATGGTGGAACCAATTGTATCCGTTATATAATGCATTTACTTTACTAAAACCTTTTACATTGCGGCTAATTTAGCAGGTAGATATAATTTACCTATAAATTAATACGGCTTCTGAAGGTACCGCAGAGCAGGGAACCTAGGAGAAGGCAAATACTTATTTATGAAAAACCCAAAAGGTAATTTGATGAAATTGTATAATTAAATTTTAGACACACGATACCATTAACTCTCTAATCTACTCGTCCCGGAGATTGTATTTAATAGCTAAGGGTAGAGCCCACTCCAGACTAATACGTAGGCGTGTGAATATTAAATATTTATTATAGGAGGACTTGTTCCTTTCCCTGGTCCATTTTGAACACTGCTTCTTTTCTTCAATGTGTTCCAAGGCTCCTTCCTAAATATATAATGCTAAGTACATAAAAAGTTATCCGAATTTTAAAAAGGTATCCAAAATCAAAAAACAAATATTAATATTAACATGACCACTACTTTGGAATTATTAATTATCCCAATATTTCCCAGTACACCAATAATACGCTAGTTTTGGAACGCATCATTTAAAATACATACCATAAGCTTCTCTGCTCAAAAATTTCCCAGGGCGTACTATAATTTTACGTCTGTAACAGACGAACATTTATGGAATGTAATAAATCACCCACAATACCAAAACATGGATCTGAATTTATAAAATAGATTTACACACGGTTTCATGTATCGTAAGTTATAATAAAAAAGGAATAATATAATTGAATGTGTGGGAATATTGTGAAGGAAAATATAAAAATGCTTTTAAATAATACCTATAAAATTATTTAGTTAGAACCGAAAATTAGAAAAGCTAGCATATTTATTGATATTCGATTTGTATATACACGCATGATAATATATAATTTAGAAGGCATATTATTTATAACGCTAGTCTTGAAACATATCTTCCTATGAATGCGATATCTAAGAACTTAAATTGAGATAATAGAATCAAATATTTATCAAAATGCCCAGAACGTTCTTATATATGCTCAATGCATCTAATTGCTCATCCTTATCAAAGTTAATGTGCAGGAAGATGAGAATAACGTCAAGAGGAGTAAGGGTCGAATAGCATAATTTCTTCCCTTGGTTTACCTGAGCTTAAAATAATCATAGCATCGAAATAATCAAGAGATCACGAATGAATCCATAGCACTGTGATGAGACTATGATTATGCATTATTTTCACTACATATAATGCTTAAATATCGCCCCTATTATTTTTTACTATATTCAATTACGATGCATGACTACATTCGTGGAGGACTACGGTGCTCCAAAGAGTCAAGGGTTTTATTATTGTTTATAATTACCAGCTGATCGAAGCTTCTTTCATAATATAGTAATAAATAAGTTTATTTTTTCCCTCGCGAGTATGATGAAACAGGTTAGGTTATTTTTGTAGATCCTTTAAAAATGTACTTGAGTACATTATCATGTTTTCTTGCGAAAAATCTAAAAATCCGATGCTCGAAACCAAGTGGCGTCAAGCGTAGATAATTTATTCCGTCGGAATGGCCTACCTTGTTTCCTCGTATCTGGATTATGATGCTTTTGCGTTTAAAATGTATGTTTATGATTTTTATAGTGTTTTTGTTCAAACTATAAGGATATTCTTTCTTTATCCAACTTTGAAATAACACTCCTCACAAACTTATGCTGTAAAAACTTGTAATTCTTTACAGAGCTATCAATGTAACCTATAAATGTAGACACAATTCAAATTGAAAATTGTAATAACACTAGATTTTATCCTAATTTCCAAGAAAGAATTTAAAATAATTGAGTGGGTTATAAGCCAAGGGGTACAAGGGGTTTTTGTCCCAACAGAGTTAGGTAAAGTTAATTGTTAGAATAAATATACAAAAACCTGGTTGCCAAGGGAAACGAGTGAGTCTCTGTTGTGTGCTGACATCGAGTGGAAAATCATATTCACTGCTAAGTATCCAATTGATCTCGGGTGCTTTATATACCTAATTTCTGTACATAACTCTTTATAGAAAAGAGATATCACTTGCACTCCTTAGTTTCCAACCCACTCATTTAAGAGGAATTGTTTTTCTCAACGAATTTTTTGCGGCTGAAAATCTTGTTGAACGGTGTGTGCGAACAGTAAACTGCGGAATATATGAGCCTCATGCTAAGTTGGCTCTTCAAGTATTTCAAATAGAAAAAAACGTTATAAACGTTAATGAGGGAATTATTCCTGGCAAATGGAAGAGTTGGTGGATGAAAATAGAAAATTCGATAAAGAAAAATTCAATTGATAGTGTATCACTGAAAGTGATTCTCCTTCGCTTATTTCAATATATATTATTCTGCGCGGTAAACAAATTAGACCATTTCAACACGTGATGAATTTTTACGCTCAAAATTAAACAGACAGTCCAAGTTAAGATAGTGTTATTCCACACCTAGATAAAAATGATGTTATCAACCTTAATAAAATACATACCAATAAAAAGGCATTTGTAGCAATATTTTTGAAGGCGTATACAAAATTGTAATTCGAAAAAATTGGATTTTGTGCATGCATAAGTTAAGAAATAAGTTTAAAAAGAGCACAGATAATCTATGCTTCATTCGCGGCCTTTACAAAAGGAAATATCCATTAATGGGACAATATTTTGATGACTAGTTATTCGATATGTTTCAGAGTAAGGTTGGGTATCTTATTGAATGAAACTATGCATTTTACACATATTTCCATGGACTTCAACATGTTTCAACGCTTTTGCGCCTCAAGACGTGAGGTATGAGATAGCAGTCAAGAGCATGAGCGTATTGAGAACTACCAAGGAGTGAAAGGATACACGACATCGGAATGGCTGGTTATGCGCTTGAGGGCATGGTGGTTCTAAAGTCAGCATTTGGGGACACCGATTGGGATAGTGGAGAAACAGGCACTGTCAAAAGTGATGAGTGATTTAAATGAATCACCTCGTAAACTAATGAAATCTTTCTGCCAATGTAACTTAATGTTTACAAAATTGCTCATTAAAACATTTATTGTTATCTGAGTCTGCATTAGTGTAATTAAAATTTCAAAATCAGAAGACAATTCTTCATGCATAGACTTGCAGAAAAAAATATTTTTTTACGTATTTATCATTGATATTTCGTGTATTTTTTTTCCTGCAATACAAGCAATTAGTTTCTTTTTTTGGCAAGCATAAAATGATTCCCAGTGAACGAGTGCATTGCCCCATATATTACATGTTTCTTTTACTTGCATAACTTCCCTCTTTTCTCATTTCATATTCATCTTCTTCAGAGTAAAAAAATAATTCACCTGTGGTTACAGGATCGCAAAAAAATACTTAAAAATTATTTTTTTGGAATTGGGTCAATTTTACTTGATCGGTGGATGATAAAAAGGGTCTTGACCTTGTCTTGTTTAGGAGAAGAGAAAAGGATGGGGTTAAAAATTGACATTTCTATTTACTTTATCAGTCATATCAATTTTATTTAATCGGTAGATGAAAAAAAGGGTCTTGGCCTTGTCTTATTTAGGAGAAGAGAGAAGGACGGGGTTAGATTGACATTTCTATTTGCTCTATCAATCATATAGTAATATATAATCAAATTGATTGCGATACGTTATATCTTTTAATGCGAGGAAATCTTTTAGGATTAAATTGATAAAAATTAAAATACAATCAGATTGAAGTAAGCCTAGACACTGATTTCGGGGGAGAGAATTCAATCGTCAGCGTCCGTCTCAAACGGAGAAGATTGGAGTGGGCAAGCAAACACGATCATTCAACTTTCTCGGGAGTACTATTACCTCGATTGGGAAAAGTGCAACAAACATAAAGCGCTGTGAAGCCCATGTTTTGAGGTTATTCAGGACAAAAAGTTTGCTACTCAACGGCAACAGTTCAAGTCTACAGCCGAGGAAGCTGTGTGCGAAAACATTACTACGAGTAGAAGCACTTGATGGGTCAAAAAAACATGCAACGCAAAACAATATAATAAATAATTTTAACAAAGACACAGGAATTCTACCCAGCAGTAGGTATACTTTTCGTATTCATTTGTAACTTTTCAAGGGAAAACCATGAAAACATTGGTGAATCGATTAATTAAAAGAAAAAGAAACAAGAGGTAACCTCGACCCCAGGTCCCACGCTTAGGAATCGACCACTGTAGCAACCGCACGCATGTTAGGACAGCAGTGTTCCTTGCGTACATCATCTTAGTTATCAAATTAGTGGAATATTACAATCATATTGCGCTTCTCCAATTCGTTCATGTCCCATTTGAACGGTTTTAATGAACAATAAAATAATTACAGAAAGCATTTATCCCTTCCGCATAAAATGCTTATCCTAGGCTAAATATTAGTTTCTGACATCGCGATATTCATTCAATTGATTATCGGATCAACAACGAAGTACAAATTTGTTATTGGCTAACGTAGAAAAATTACATGCCGGTGTGTTCGTCAAAGAAGAGTATTTCTACTATAATTGCATTCCCTTAGCCAAAGGGCTGGACTCGAACATTACGTAAAAAACAGTATTTTTCATGATCATGTTTAGAAATCATCTGTGGTCATATTTTGTTATGGGAAAACATAGTTCTAAAGCATATTAGAAACGTATTCCATTTGGTGATCTCTTTGACGTCCCTATAAAAAAATCTGTGATCACTCAAACTTTTAAATTCTATTATTCTATTAGTCACAATAAAACACATTTATTTGTAGGGACAAGAGTAAGAAGTAGAATTTCGTCTGAATGCACGCTAAGTATAGCTAATCAAACATGCAGAAAACCATTATTCAACATGGTACTCGAATTTGCATATGGTACTCGATCAACTCCACGAATTGTTTTAAGCTAATCCGTCGAAAAAAAATGGATTCAGTAAGTTTTAATAATGCATAAGGTGACATCCATATCGGATGTTTCAATTGCACTACCATCGTGTGAGTGCTTATAATTACCTGTATATGTGGTATCTGTGCGTGTGGAAAAGTAAACACCAATATACACTGCGAATTGCTTTATACTAAGAAAGATTTGGGAGGGTCCGTAATGAAAACATCAACAAGGTTATCAGGTATCAGTTTTGTTAAGAACAATTATGAAGTGAATTATACCATATTTATTGAGAATTTCCAATTAGGGGTTGCAAAATAAAAACGGTTTAATTGGCATAATTTATAATTCAAAATAATTTAGTTAAAATGGGCTTAAAAAGAGCTGCATTTTCATAAACCAAAACAATAAGATAATGAACCTGAAATTCACTGCTCTTAGCTTTAAGACATTGGCTAGAATATTTTAAAATATTTTAAACCATATCTCAATGAATAAAAGGTTCATACAACATAAAAATGACGTCAGCAATCTTATCACTGCGCAACATGATTTACTGGAAACACGATTTAAAAAAACGAATCGAAATTTTTATATGTCAACAGCGCCATTTCGTATGATAAAGACTTGCATACACACACGATGCAACGGATGTAATTTGGTTCAAATAGTTACTACTACAGATAGCATAATTTTCGAAATTCATTTTCGAACCCAGTCGAGCGGAAAAACTATCAAAGAACCTTCAAATATTTTTAATCATTTCTAATTATAATTCAGTAATAATCGACCATATACCTACTTCTAATGGAGAAGCTAGTGAAGATTATTTTTTTTCGTAGGGTAAAAATATTGTAATACTTTTAGTATTCGTTATGATACGGGTATGCAATCATGCAATTAGAAGAATATCAAGGTTAGGAAATAATAAAAAAAGAAATGGCAGTTTAAATGAAAATTAAACTTTATATTGACAACAGCAGAGGAAATTAATTACAAGTTATTCATTTCTTTTTTGCATAAGTGAAATGATTATTTATGAAAGAGTTTTTTCCTCCCCTTTCGAATTCTGAGATGACATATATCCTATTTGTGATCCAGAATATTTAGATTTTCCTATGCCTTTCAAGCTCTTTGATCTTGAAAAGGTATGAAAATGTTGATTCAATATTTATTAATATTAATAAGAATAAGAATTAATTATTAATAAGAATAAGATTAATAATTATTAAGAATAAGATTAATATGTGCAACTGAAAAAGCCACTTTTGAACACAACGTTGCGAAATGCACCGAGTAGACCTGGCATACATACAAGGATTCTTGGTCTTACATAATGGTTAAGTATTCCCGACATTATGAAGAGATTGCAGCTGGTAAAATGGGGGTTTAGACGCTAAATTTTAATGATACTTTTGAATGAGATCGTTTTTATGACAGTTTGAGGTAGTTAAAAAAGCAAAATCTTTTTTTCCATTCACTAAAGCTTTGTAAATAAACAATTCTTCTTACCAATGAAATGAAATTCATAATGTATTCAGTTAACTCGAAAATAAATTTTTGCAATATATTTGCTCATGCAGAAACGCATAGCAAAATTATTTTCATTGGCTTAGATATTTTGATGCATAGAATAGAATTTTCACATGAATTACTCAAAAATAAATATCCACCTTACTGTAATTAAATGACGCTATGAATGATTTTCCGAATTAGTACACAGGAGGAATCCCTTAAACCATAAGCTGAAGCATAACCATGAAAGAGAACAGAACATTTAGATAGTGAACTTCATAATGTTCAGATAAATTTTGGTCAACTTACCATACGATCGTATATTCCATCAGAACCCTTCCATTCTTGTTCACTAACAATTATTAGTCTATCTATGCAATTATGGGGACTCACTCACCTGGAAATAGAGAAAAAAATCATTAATATTTTGTAATTTGTTTATCGTTTATAAATACTTGGAATATTCACTCCATTTTTTGTGTTTTTCCGGGTTTGAGCTAAATAAAATTATTTTCTGGATTGAGCTTAAGCTTTCAAGTAATTATACATTTACTCTGAGTAAATGTCAAGTGATTGATCAAAATTAATGGTAAACTAGGTGTGGCAATACCTTAGTAACACAAAATCAATAAATATGTACAAAGTTAGGAGGTATGTCAAAATTTTTTGTGTATTCTATTCTGTTCTTATATATATATGTGTATACTTTAAATTATACTTATTACTCCAAAAAAAACGCGATCGTAACATTCTTATGTAAAAATATTGTATACCGTTGTCATCTTTGTATTTTATATTGTTCATGTTTTCTCTTTCATAGCCCTGAGGATGATTTTAAATAAATCGAAACGTTGGCTATAACTTGGTTTACATTGATCTAAACTCCAAGAAATATCATTTTTTTAAATACTTTTTACTTGATTGATAGTTATTACCTAAAATATAAATGTAAGATATATTGAAAGTGCTTTAATAATATTGGGAGAACCACAAGAAACAATTTTTGCAGCATGCATGACTTTATTTGGATTCTTATTTCTCCCATAACGTATATCATTTCATTAACGTTGGAGAAGTGAATTTGCTCTGTGATTGGTATTAGAGAGCAAATAATAATATGTTGTTTTAAAACCTACCGGATATTATAATGCCCGTTGTATACACATAAATAACACTGAATAATTTAAATAAATATATTATAATACCCAAATATTACATTTCTCCCGCACTCAATTTTTCTCTACCCGGAATCCTACACAAGGTCATCTAAAATTTTTAAATATGCGCGGTCAAACTATGCTATTTTTATGCTTTTTGATTTTTCGTAAGTGAAGTGGCATATCATACTGATGATTATCAAACAATGTGCTTAGTCTCTACCATTAATTGCAATTTTTTTCAAAGATTCAATTTTTAGCACGCTCTATATTCAATTTTCTGTTTTCATTGCAGAGCTTAGAAAAGCTATGTTTCCACGCTTTTTTTACATTCATAAAACACCATGGGTTTATGTTCAACCTTAATACCTGTACTACCTAAAGGACCCTAGCAACGCATTTCTTATTGTCAACGTACAAAATCACTTGTTCTGAGAAATGTCACCATTATCACTATTTCTACGTGATGAGGCTCAGAGAACTCCCTATGTAAGTAAAATGAACCCTACTATTTTCACCTATGTCCCATTGAACCTAAATTCAAATCAATGAAATGAAAAATTCTTAAATTTGATCGAGGCGAGTGGTTTACCTGTTATTTACTGCCTAGGACTTTTATTCTCCCATGTTTTCCACTATAAAAGATAATATTTATCACAGTTTTTAGTCGCTGTTTACAGGAGAACGCTATCCTCAAATATTAACAGTAATGGTGCAGTTGATCTTCTTTCCATGAAGCTAACCAAAAACTCAAGCTTTACTTTTGATGCAGCTGCAATGAAAATTTTCAATAATTTTTTTCTGGTTGAGCAATGTGCAAATGAAAATATAGCCGCTTCCAATTCTCATATCGCAGTTGAAAAGGAAAGGTTGATTCTTGTGTTAAGGGCGTCATATCTGCATTTGGAATAATTGAACCTCTTTTTGTACATTGTTGTCCTTAGCTAAGTATCACCAAAAGTAAAAATTTACCCTCATTGATGATTTCACAGTATTTTCATTTAACTCCTCCGCTCATTACGGGTAATCCATGGGAAATAATGAAATGTAAATTTAAATTGTGAAGGAGTATAAAGTAAGAGTATAGACACATGTAATCCTGTAGGAATTAACTGACAACTCACACTATTGCAAACTCATTTCAAGGGTTATAGCGTGTAATTTCTTCTATTTTATTTTCCCATTAACTATGCCACAAATTCATTGATTACAATTTTATGATGATCCAATCGTGGTAGAAGTAGTAGTCGCAGCTAAACATTGTATAAATGACTTATTGAGACCTAACGAACAGCTAGTAGATGTACTGATTTTCGCAACAGATAGACCAGAAAACCTAGCCGATAGAATCAATCCAATCAAATTAGTTTATTTGAGGGAACAAGTATTGAACAGGCCATTAAAATTGTGAGAAAGATTGAGTAAGGAATTTTGGCATTAGAATATCTACTGGATGACGAGAAAACTTCAATTTTCCACTACCTAATAGAGAAATTTTGATCCCAAATTTCAGAATGACCTACTTAATGAATCGTTTCGCAGGAAAAGAAATCTCCTATAACACTTTGCTGTTTCCACTCATACTCAGAGAGGTTACTGTACCACAAAGTTACCATAGCATTCATTAATATGAAGACACCCACGAGTCTCTTTTAACTAATGTGGGCGGGTCGGTGAAAACTTTGAAGTTTGGCACATGAAGCAACCGGTATCCTCAGCCTTCACAGCACCAGGATCCGAGGAGGACGGACATCTGAGCTGGAGTCAAACTCTACGGGCAAAATACCTAGTGGGTCTAAGATTAACGGATGGGATGCACTGGGGTAACTCTCGTTCACACTCACGTTGAACACTCAAAATTTTTGCTTTCGAGCTCTGTGGTGAGGTTTATGTCTTATAAAATCGCAGCTTTGCAGATGAGCTTAGGTATATTCTGTGCGCGGTAGTTGCGGTTAATTTCTGGGTAGGTTCGAATTCAAGGGTCTTTTTTCATTTTTTAGAATAGTCACTCAACACCAATTTCCTGGAGGTGGAAGAGATGTGCATTACCGAGAGCCGATGAGGACGGCTTGGGCTAGAATATTGAGTCAAACAAGAGGACTAGGGGCTAAGGCGAAAGGAGTGTGTAACTAAGGAGCCTCGTGTGCACGTTCGTCCCCGGTGGATTTTAATCTTTAATACTTACTCACATTTCCTGCAAAGGCTCTTACTACTACCTAGATTACGATTAAGGGATAACATCCATCCGAAACGGTTAGTTGACACCCCGCACCACTTGACTGACAATGAGATTGCGACTCGGGCTCGCATTCAAATTAATGCAGATTTTTTATAAATATAATTCGTCTTTCAATTAATGCGTGAGATTTGATGATTTTATTTTCCGCACCATCGCATTTTTCAAATTGTTTCGTTTTTTTTATCCTGAGCTTCCTCAAAAATGCGCGAAAACTCATGAGTTGCATTTTCCAAATCAACAGAATCCGAGCAGGTGTAAAAATTGTAATTATCAGATATTTTAATTTACTGACAAATACATAATTCAATTGTCACCATATTTATTTTTTAAGTGTAAATATAAATACTGGTCGCATTTTCGTCTTTTTGTTACCCTTGAGAGAGCGGCCATTAACTCTTCATTTGGCGAAACATTAATTCTTGGTATATTTCCATCCTCGAACAAATATTTTTACCGCAATATTTTACAGATTTTGTGAATGTCAATAACGATAACCACTTTTCCAATTGAATAATGAAATTCAATATCTTCAATTTATCATGTAAAGGTAAGATGAGAGGATTACCACTGTTCTTTATAAATTTTATTATCATTTCTCTATCCAGAATAGACAGCTCCCAGAAATAACCCGAGTAGGGGTTAAAGTCAAGGCCACTTATATTTTTTACAGCATTGTACGATTTTTTAAATGATATATTCATAGCACTACATCGGTTGGAAAAATTCGGTCAATAAACAACTGGGTATTTTTACATAGGTCATACCGTATGGATTTCTCTGTCTTTATTTCTTTACTCCTTCGATAGTCTCTCGATAGAAGATAGATTTTTTCCCATAAATTCACCAAATTCATTCCATTGAAGAGTAGAATATGCACACAGAATTCTGGATACGATAGCAAGTATTATAATGCGACAGACGTTATTTTTTTAATGATAGTGGCATTCTGGCTGGTAAGTGAGTAAGTATATGGTGTGCCAATATATGAGGGAGGCAGCCTCTAGCTGAGGAGATAAGTGCCATACATAAACTGTGCGTAGACAAGGATGTGCGGTGAGATTAGAACACGGAGTTACAGACAGTTTTCAAATTGAAAACAATGCAAGCCTGTCCTTTACAAGCCAAATCTTTTGGACAACGGCTAACATTCTACATGAAGGCTAAAATTTTACTAAAAACAGCATCAATATTGCTCCTTTGAAAATACCCGATATCCCCTTAAGAGTTCATCACAGACATGGTAAACCCAATTCATTTTTAAACTCAATCATCTCACTATCTCGTCTATTGACCATTCCTTGAGGCGAACTAGGGGTTGAAACCTACCGTACAAGTAAAATAATTGCGGTATAAAATTATACTTACACTTTTTTATTTGGTCAGGAAGACAAACATGAATAAGTTTGTGCCTGAGAGTTTCCTGCTCCACGTTTATTCACCCAATTCTCTGAAACACCAATTGGGAGTGTGTATGCAACATCTATCCGTCGGTAATATGTACGGATTCCACTTCACTTACAAATACTACTTTGACAGTTAAATTACCATGAGTTTAGATCCGTTCTATCTGAACATTAAGACCTCACTAAGTAGTTGATCGTACACATGAGTGTACCCCAAGACGCAGGCATTATTTCACTCCCCAAGACGATGAACACATGAGATGAGGCTTAGAAAACTGGTTAAACAACGCACCTCAGAACTTTTCGAGCACGTGTGGCTGAAAACTCGTACACGGTTCTAGCTCAAGAGGCTTAACTGATCGATTTCTTGATGGAGTAGCGATTTCTTCCTCGTCCACCACTTCTGCAGTGAGCTGCACCCTGAGGTACATTGATAAAGAAACAGGTCCGTGGACGGGATGCAAGTCAAAATCGTTCGCTTGTCACCCCCTGAGGATTGGCTTCCCCCTTACGCGCTTGCATGGGAGCCGAAGACTTAAAATGATATTACAATCGAATCAGTTCCCAATCGGAATGCAACGCAGCATGAATTTCTCACAAACTAGCGACCACTGATCGGCCTAACTGGAAATACAGAGTTGCTGTCATCTCGTAAGACCTAAGATTATGTAGGATCAGATTCGTCGCGGTTGTTCTGTCGATACTAATTGATTGGATATTGTAGAATATTGTGAAAATGAAGGTAGTGTATGTATCATTAGCCTGCAGCGGATAATGATGTAAACCATAAATTAAGAATTTATTGTTCATTTTACAATTCCCAGGCAATAAGTTACGTTGTGCCTACCTAACGTTAATCTTACCTTGTACCTACACCAGTCTTCATACAAATTTATGAAATCTTTCATTAACCAATTAATATTCAAAGGCCTTAGAAAATTAAGATAAAATTTTAGCAGAATCACATCATCTTAAAGCTTGTACTAGGCATTTCCGAGAACTACAATTCAGTAATGATAAAAAAAGAGCTGTATTACAAAAAACGTGATCATCAGCTGATGAAAAATTTAACTATTGAGGCTCAAAATTAATAAGTAATTTATTGCAAAAGTGTGTCTTTACATAGCCACACAGTATGTATCAGTGTCAGATTAGGAATAATTTTTCACGATTTAAATTCTAAAATTTTTTTAAATATTTGTTCACAGGTTATAATTTCGCCTGAGCCATAACAGAATGTGAGTAAATGTAACTTCTTTTCTTTTTTTCTTTTCAGATTCCATGCAAATACAGTATCTTATTATCCAATGAGGTACCAATGGGAGCTGAATTTGGGATGGATTAATATAGCAGTAAGTTATTACTGAGTAAGCAGTAAGTAACTCTGATAGTAAGTTTATTTTTCAATTAGGTTCAACACTTGTAGGGGAGAGTTGCCTATATTGTACCAACTCCTAATTTGTACCACCTCGGTAAAACGGAAGGACGTGGAATCATGAGACTTCTGTCGTGCGCAGCTTCAACTATGTTGTACTAGACACCAAAATACCAGTCGCCAAGTTACTGTGTTCGCGAACGGTCTGTATGTGAGAGAGTAAACTATTTTGCAGTTTTAAAGCAATTTTTCTCCACGTGGCTAAGGGAATAACAATAGTAAGCTAAGTGTGGAAAAAAAGCTGTATTACTCATTAGTTTAAATATATGTTCATACATAATTTATCATGAATATATGATTCTGTAAATCTTATGGTCAATTTGGAAGGAAGTGACGAAGAAAAAATAGCGGTGTTGCCAATAATGTACCACTAGGAGTTTCGTATTTTGTACCGGTAAAATTTAGGATACCGTAGTGCTCTTCAATGATAATTAAGCTGTTTTTTTTACTTGTAAAGTTATTTTGAGATTACGTGCTATTGGCAATGTTATTCATTGATAATTTGCTATTTATCGAGAGTAACTAATTTGCTTTACAGTATGGGTCCCATAGGAAAATATGGAAAGTGGAGCGTAGATGAACTGGATTTAACATTAGCAGCATATTTAAATGGGGATATGTCCAATTCCCAAGCTTAAAGAAAGAGTAGCCTCTATTAGAGCTCCATGACCTGGACAGGGAGCCTATGAGTTGACAAATAGTCCATACTTATAAGGAAAAAATAAGATTAGCGGAGGTGGAGGAAGCCAAACCTGTAAAATTACCCGTGAAAAGGAATTCTTTCATGACACTGCAATTATACCAACTATGAAAACCTAGGGATGGGGCTGCGTTAGAATGGTATTGTGAGCAGTGCGGGGAATACAAAATGAAAGAGATGATAAGGTGTATGAAATGACAAATATGGATTCATGCTAAAAGCGCAAGCGGGAAAAGGAGTGAAAAGGTTTCCTATATCTATAAATAGATGTACTGACTAGCAAGGTACAGTTAAATGCTGATATTAATATTTATCTGAAGTACAATGTATTTACTTAGCTTTGGGCACATAATTCATAAGAGTAAATGAGTGGTCCAATTTAGGATACCAGAGGTACAAATCAGGAGGCCAGTTTCCTAATTTGTACCACTTGCAGATATTTCTATAAATTCTTTCTAGAAATTCAGAAATATTTTGAATTTAAAGGTTCTATTTTGAAAATTTTGCTGACGAATTCTATATCACATCACACTGAACAAGGTAAAACAGTGTGTCTTATTATTTGAGCAACATAAAATAAAATTCAGTAATTGGTACAATATAGACAACTATCGTCTATTATTTGTAAACGTATTACATTATAATATTAAATTACATTTGTACGTCTCTTTTAACCTATTTCAATATCTATAAAGTATTTGAAACCTTTCATGATGAAAATCACAAAGACATTCACTCAGATCCATGGGTGTTTTCGAGGACCACAAACCTGTGCTTATAGTACCCACTATCATGTACTGTACCATCCCACGATCTATAACAAAAAAATCGGATAAACCTTACATGTTAACATTAATAGGTAGGGATTTAATTACGAAATTACGCTACGGATCCCCGAAATCAAAATTTACTATCTTCAGTAAATATGATGCTTTCGAATAACGGTAGCACATGCTTGGATTCAATCCACCAAATGCTCACTTGGAAGTAAAATGCTTTGATTAATACCACATCTGAAGTAAAATTCAACTATTTCTTACTAATTATTAATTTTCATCGAAAGTAAAGATTCGGAGGACACAGTTAATTGAAAATCATTACTGGAAATGACCACAGGAACTTTTACTATTATTTTCAGCTAGGCTGTCTTAAAAATTAACTTTTATAATTATTATTACATTCGCAAATAGTGGATATTCGAGAATAAAACAAGTTTCACAAATCTTAGACCCCATATTACATTGCATACTAATTTGAGAAGTCAATTGATAGAATTAGTTGCTCAAATGTATTTTACGCTAAAGAAAACATTTTTCATAGCTCAAACGTCCAATCCAAACGCTCAATCAGCCATCAGCTTAATATTAAGATATCAATGTAATTTTTTACGAAACAATGTAATAATTGATTTTTATCAATGTCTGCCGTAACCAATAATTATTGATTTATTATTTTCATGAAACAAAATAATCATGACTATCAAACAATATCAAGTAAAAGAGAATGAAGCAAATATTCTTATTAAAATCAGCATAAATGAAATGTAATATGAAAAGTAGTGAACAGTAGTAGTATATAATGAAAGGTAGTGTACATATATTAATACAAATCACACACCCTTATATCCGCCATCGGGCGTAGAAATCTCATACGTCCAAGTCTAGCCTTAAATTATTTAATACTTTTGATAATTACTTTTAATCCATTAATACAATTTTATAAAATTACCTAATTTAAAATGCATCGTGTGTGGAAAAATATTTTTGTTAATTACGTTAAACTTCAAAATTACTTTTAAAAATATTAAAAAACAATTTTAAATAAAAAATGAGAATATATATACCATTACAGAGTTGTTCAAATAGTTTAATACAAATATATATCACAATGCGTAGATTACGAGCATTATTTTCAACGGTGATGGAAGGAAGGAAATATGAATACACAGCCAGTCCTCGAATCTCATCGCGCCTGCATCTCGTCACAAGAGCGACGCCCACCCCACCTATCGCCCGGCGCACTAACTACCTCGAGCCCCCCTCGGGGTACACGCACCCCGAAATACAAACAAGCCCCACTCGTACCCAAAACGACCCCCGCGGCCGCGTCCATCGCTGCTCAAATATGGGTAATTCGACTCGCTCAACATTTCTGCTTTCCAATTGCCGTCTTATTCGCGCTTAAAAGGCAGCATTTTGAAATTGACTTCAAAGGTATTAGCTTGTTAAAAGCTATGATACCTTAATGCCGAGTTTCTTGCGATGCAGGGATCCCGAAACGGAAAAGAGTACATACGTGGAATGGTGAAATATAATTTTATCTTTCGACGCTAATAAAAATGATTGGTTCAACTTGTGTAAGGCATGGGTGTAACTGTACTATATGGCTCGCATACATCTCGCTAAGGCAGTTTTCGTATACACCCCTGAGTGTGCTTCTATGAATTTTAAATATAAAATTACCTAAAATTCTTTGAAATTTATAATTCTAGTAACTATTTAATCCAATTTTTAATAAATAATATGATAAATTAATCATTAAAATGTTGATAAATATTGAACTTACGACGCTTTTATGATGATATTGGACTTCCGTAAATAAGTGTTCAACGAGATAGAAGGAAAACAGCCAAAGTTGTGTTGTTTCATTGCTGGGTATATTGAAGGTAAGCCTCATTTTTGCCTTCAATTTAGACGTCAAGGATATAAATGATTTTAACATTGCATTTTTCGTTAGATAATTTTTACATGTATATTCAGTATGCATGTCCGTTTTAAAATTTCTGCTCCCTTCAGAAAATAGTATATCATTTCAGTGTTCATCCCAAGGATGTGAGATATCTCACCTTGTATACTATTTTCAAACTTTGGCAATAAGTATTTATCTTTTCCCTGGGTGAACAATTAAAACCTTCCCGTGGCTTAGTGCGCGGTAAGCTATATCCTCACGAAGCTACGTCAACCTTTGAATTGAAACACTAAGTACTGTAAAATATATCAATACCCAAAAGGAGTATCCCAACTTCCCTCATTCTTATTAATAGTGGCCTGGCTTTTTTGCGCTGTGGAATTTAATGATACGTGCCTCACCGCATTCTAAAAATTTTGACGGGCCCGTTGCTTCAAATACGTACAGCAATCATGATTTTCGTAGGCCGGTATGTTTTAAGATATAATCATTATAATTATAAAATCATTAAATAATGTATTTCGCTATATCATATAATATATATCTAAACTATTGAGACGCATATTTTAAAACTGCTCTGGCGTAGGAAAAATCAATATCAAATTTTTGGTGAACTCGTCATAAGCTGCATAAAATTCGTCTCCGAACGGCAATGATTTTCGTATGTTAGGCAGAGAAAAACTGCAAATTTTTCAAAACTATTGTTTAACTCGTAGGTTAAAAAGTTATTTTTTGATCATTCCTTTCATTTAAATATTTAATAATTTGAACACGGGTAACATTGTCAGCAGACTCGCTACTCATAATATAACTTTGCTTGATGCATGAAAACTAGTCACTCTCGGCCAGTCAGGGCCTCGGACGATGTGGCATAGAACGTGCTGTGCAACCCTGATTTTTTTCACTTTGCGTGCAGGGCCAGAGTGCACGCTGAGAGTTACAACGGACATCAGCACGGTGCATAGAGTGAGAGAGGGAGGGGGGGTGAAGTGGACGGGTGGTAGGGGAGGCAGATCGGCGTGAACGTGAGGGGCAGAGATGATGATTTATGAGAAGATGCTCACCCCTGGCAATGGCAACGAGGATCGAGGACGAAAAAAAAGCAGTTCCACTTTTTTTCCTGGCCGAGTCCCGGGTTCGAACCCAGAACCGGAAGGACTGGATGGACGACGTCGAAAGCGAAAGTAGATGGTGCACGACGCCGTGGGGAGAATATAGGCGTGACGGAGCGATTGGCAGTGAGGCAGGCTGACTCCAGAATAAAAAAAAGACGATCTCATTTTTTTCCGTCCACTTCTTGCAAGCAATTGCCCCCATTGCCCCCTTAAACCTTTCCAACCCAGAGCTGCTCCTGGGAGAAAATAATTTTCAAGACTTATCATTTTAAAAACGCAAAAACTTTCTACTAATCATAATTATTGTGACAGCATCACATTTTTCCATTAAACTTTACAGCACAAACTTTTCTTAATAGTGCTTTCTAATTAAATCTTTTCTGAATGGAGCTGAAAATATATTCATTTTTGATGTTACTTATGTTAGAAGCCTTTGACTTGAAGGTGGGACTCCTTTTCGACCAAGCGAATTTGGCCTTTTATGTGACGAATTGTTTGCGTAAAGGCTATCATTTTGAATTTAGTTTACTGAGACATTGATACACGACGCTATCGTGTACAACAGCAAAATTAAGTGCCAAACATTATCAAGAGTTGTTGTAACAACAAAACGCGTCGTGTTTGAATAAATCTTGTGAAAATATGTAAATGTCTTTTTTAATTCACATTAAAAATTTACACGACGTCTTACCGCATGTCAGACAACATGTCATTTTGATATCTTCAGGGTAAACATCATCATAATTTTCAAGAACTTGCCTTGTCTCAAATAAAAAAAAAATATTCCTGTGAAGTTCCGGGATAGTTTTCAAATTTGAGATACTTAGAGGCACATATTGACAAGCTTCTCCAACTTTACCTTAAGCTTCTACTTCCGGAAATTTCATGTTAATAATACGAATTTTAAACTAAAAGGTACCTAATATATCGAAAAAACAGAACCGCCGAGCGGAATGTGTATTTTCGCGCTTATTTGTATTAAGCCGCAGTATGTAAGCTACCTGCATATGCGTGTGTAGAGTTTATTTCTCTGTCGCCCTGGACACGTTACAGTAAGAACTCAGAACATGACTTCAAATCTCATAGTGTGGTGTATAAATATTAATAACTATAGCATTACTTACATGCTGTTTAAATACGAATTTTAATAACCTTACATCGCTTCTTATTTTAGACGCTCCTTAAAGGGCTAAAAACTGCAATATAATATATGGGAATTCAAAAATGCATCAGCCGAAAGTTAATTTTCATCCAACACTGTGGGAAAGAAGCAACCTTCCGTAGCAATTGGTCTCCTTTCTTAGCTACGATCGTAATATAAAAGTATAGGTTCTCCAACGTCAAGTAAAAAAAAGTTAAAAAGATAATATGATGGCAGAGACGACTTTTTCTGCCGAGTTATTGAATCCTTTCCAAATTTTCACACCAAAACTATTTAGTAGAAAAAATTATATTTTTCTTATAGTATACTGTATGATTTAAGTACCTCAGCTGTAACACAAAGCTCCAGAAAGAGAAATTGTAATGACCTATATGGAGGCCTTACCCACGAAAATGCATACCCTTCAAATTCCGGTGTAAAAACGGTAGAAATAGATATTTTTCTGTGAACCAAATAACGACTACGTATCAAAATAGGATATTATGATACACCGCAGCTCCTCCGAAGTGTTAAATCATAAACAAACTCTCAATAGCAAAAATGAAGAAGAAAGGAACTAAAGGTGTCTAAGGATACCTTGAAATATTTAATTATCCCATCTCTATCGTTATTAACTTTCTAAAACAGATTTTCAATGGTTTGCATACCTCTCCGTCGAGGTATTGAATCAATTTTTATAATTTTGCGTCCAAAAAAATAGATACCTACGATTTTCACGTAGCCCATTTATGCTCTATCACCAAATGTAAGCTAAGGGCTATTGTAAAATTTTGAAAAATGTTCTCGGGGTCGCAACCGGGTCAGGAACTGCTTAACTGCCGACGTTTCGATGTCGGCTCGGCCATCGTCATCATCGTCGGCCATCGGGGCTATGAGTATACGAGTGAGAGTGACTATGCATAAGACTGTATATAAGGAAGGAAAAATCTCACTCGAAAGTCAAAGCTCGGGATGAGAAGAAGGCCGAGTCGGACATTTTTTTACAGTATTTTACCTTTCATAAAATTTTTAATTAGATAAATAGATAACTATGGACCGACCCTACACCCCAAAAAATGTTTAAGATATCGAAGGTTTTTTTATAGGTAATCTTTAAAAATGCCAAAATGAGACCAGTCGAGTGTGATTAATACGTCTTCTTCAGGTTTTTATGCGAATAGATGAGGGAGTTTTGGGAATGCAAGATACATAGAAAAACATACGGAATAAATCATGTCTCAGATTTTTTTGTGTTTTCCCAAACAAACGTATTGAATATTACAAGCCCAAACAATCCAGGGAAATTTTAAATGCATATTCCGTAAGTTATGCCGGTTAGATAAAGAATGACAGCATTGCATTATGGACATTCAATGAATGGAATATTAATATTTTGTGAAATTTGATCATAAACGCGAAATATTTACTCTCCCGGGAAACATTCATTGGTAAATTTTAAGCTAACGTTATAAAATAGGTTATATTTTCGCCATTTGATTATCCACATTTTTTTGCAGTGGGTCTAACAACGTTGATATGACTAAATAGTTCCAAATTTTTGAATGAATATAAAAGAGTTACATAGAAAAATGATGAAAAAAAGAGTGGAATACAGCATGAGGAGTGAATGAGGATGAGTTGGATGAGCTAAGGGAGGATAGGGCGGCCGAGTGTGACTCGAAGTGAATTGCAAATAGAGTGAGGGGTAGAGAGAGAGAGAGAGCGTCCGATTAGCCCCCTCTCCACCAACCCCTCCTTTCACCTCACGTGGTGATGGCCGAGCCACAACGAAGTTTATTTGAATTGATTATCGATTTGGAGTTTTAACGGGCGCCATGATACCCACCCGGGAGTCGCCCCCGACACAACGACTGTGCGAAATGGCCCGATGAATGCAAGTTCGATTGTTCGAAAAGCGTCGCTTAATTTTTATCCCTCGCGTCACCCGTGCATTCGGTGGTGGCCCAATCAGAAACCGAATATGATGTGAAAAATATTAGTGCCCACCAGTCTGCTGCATGACGGCGGCACTGTGCACATGAGCATTATAAAACAATTTGGTGCATGCGTCCCGGGGAATGAGATGGAAATTATGGGTTACCCATGCATGATTATACAAATATATTCAAAAATTTTGGAGCGCTTTTGCCATTCCAACGCCATACGGTCCTCAGAGAAAAAGGATGCAGCATGAGTTAGGTGGAAAAATAACCTTTTAATAACGGTAGGTTAAAATTTACCGATGAAAGTTTCCCGTGAGAGCAAAAATTTCGCATTCGTAATCGATTTTTGACCAGAAATATTAGCGTTTCAGAAACGGTGAAATGCATTGATAATGCAAGCTACCATTTTATACTTTACCGGTATTACTTATGGAATAAATATATATGTAATTTCCAGGAGGTGATTGAGCCACATCATTTTGATAACATTTCACGGATAAACGTTAAAAAATTGGTGAGAATGATTTACTTTACATTGAAGCCTAGTTTTTCATAAATATATGATTCACTAAAGAGATTTCATTTACATGCCATTGTTATTTCAATACAAACGTATATTATATATTTTCAGAAACGATGCCCACAGGCAGCTTTTGAAAACCTTAAAATGGAAAACACACGAATGAGGGATTTCGGGTAGTGTTTGCAACTTTCATAAATTTTTCCAGTCGCTTGTTTGTCATCGTATTTATAATCCATACAGAACAATATCATTTGAATCAGAGTACCCGTTAAAAAATCTATGCCTTTATCTTTTGCCATGGTTTTTATAATAAAAATAATAAGCATATTCAAGATATTTCACAGTTTTTCTTCAATATCACGTTGATTTTCAACATAAAAAGGAGTTATTTATGTCATTAATAATGCAGAAAATATAGAAATAATATAGAAAAGTATAAAGTAAGTTTTTGTGGAAAAATAGAAGGTTTGAATTTCTACATGAGATTTTCAGAGTAACCCGTGAAATAGAATCCAATTATTTATGAGCTATAAAAATAAAAATATGCGCATATTATTTATGCGCTACGAATTCAAAAACAGAAGAAGTTTCGAAAGCTCTCTGGTGTTACCTTAAAACCTTAAAAAAGTGAAAAGGTATTAAGGCAATAAATCATTACCTTGAAAATGCCTGTAGACATTATGTTTGATTTAGCAATACTTAGGAAAGTAATAACATGAATTTTTCTCAGTCTCGTAACCGGGTAAAAAAATTGAAGAAAGACGTTTCGGGCTCCGACTCGTTGTCCATTCTCAACGCCAAGACTCCCATTCTTAAAAGTCCTTAATTAGCGGCGAGTTTTAGCCCAAAACATCGGCTGCCATCAATTTTCTTCCCCAGTACCGAATCCGAGAAAAGCTCAAATAGGCTGTAGACGAGTTGAAAGCTGTGTCGTTTGCTAAATAGCTGTGAAAGGTTGACGGAGGCAGGTGAGATGTAGTGAAAATATTACCTAATGGTTGAAGAAAACAACATTGCACTTTTTATACGAGTTTTACTATTGCAGCTACGCGTTTCAACCACTAGGTCAAATGATCATGTGCATGATGATGGCCTGGCAGTTGCAACGCGTGGTAAAAAATTAAAACGTGTGGAAAAAGTGTTGTCTTGTTCTTTTCAACCAATCTGAGGAAAGTTTGATAGCTATTTTTTTTCTAACATGTATTTTCGCAAGTGACCTGGACACTTGCGGAAGATGACGAGAGGAGATTGGAGGCATTCGAGACATGGGTATGGAGAAGAATGGAGAGGGTGAAATGGACGGAGAGGAAAAGGAATGATGAAGTGCTGGCTATGGTTGGCGAGGAGAGGCAGCTTTTAGATGAGATACGGAGGAGACAGAAGGTATGGATGGAGGGAGTACTTAGCGGGGAGGGGATGTTGAAAATGGTGTTAGAGGGTAGAATGTTAGGGAAACGAGGGAGGGGAAGGAAAAGAATCGGATTTTTAGAAAGACTGAAATGGAGTAGGCCTTACAGTGAATTGAAGAAGGCAGTGCTGGAAAGAAAGGGAGGCTCCCATCTCACTTCTTTAATACTCCATGGAAACCTACCTTAATCGGTAGAATACTATAAAAAATATTTCACAAGTTACGTAGAAATAATCAAATCTAAAGGCAATTTTGATTTTCTCTGTGGCTCTTATTAAATGTTGGAAAGTTGTCATTCCCTCGCGTGATGTCCAGCTACTTACTGCTGGCACGCATTTCACGTTCGCACCCATGATCTCGCACATTCCTCCCCACTCCTACGCTTCCAGATGACTTGGCGCAACTGTAACCCTCAACCGTCCCTAATACGCGAGCGAACGGCAAACCAGCCAATTTCCTCCTTCCCAGTCCACTGCCCCGACGAACGACGCTATCAATCCCGGCTCACACCGAAATCTCCCCTCGACTGCAATGTGGAGTGGAGGGCGATGCAACGTGCTCGGGTTCGAATCCAGTCGAGGGCACTCTGCTCGCCCATGAGAGAACCCATCCCTCTTATTCACTCGCCGTCCTCCGCATCCGACTCTCTGTACCTCATCTCCTTCCCCCGTGCAGCACCTCCGGAAAGAAAGACCCGTTTCGCTTCCATTGCCTTGGAGCCGCTCTCACGAGTGGGTCACTTGACGAATGCATGCATGCAGGAGCAGGGGAGGGGGTGTGGGGGAATGCATTCGGGCTCATCCCCCCTTCCTCAGTCATCCCTCACTTAGACAGGACGCACCACTCTCGCTTGAGCGATCGTATTTTGTCTTCTCTCTTGACATTTTCCTCTTTCCGAACTCATGTTAATATGAATAAAATCTAAGAGTATTAAATAAAAAAATTTAAGCATTTATCTCTTCTTAAAAGTAAAATTTTTACCTCGAAGAAAAGACCAAGCCAAATTTTTTGTACAACATACACCAGTGGGATAAATTTTAGACGAGCTTACTACGAAGGAATGCATCACGATGATGTCATGAGCTATACGGACTTTCAAAGTGAAAATGACGTTTTGATTTTTTTAAATTATTAGTCACTCTTCCTTTTTTACAAAAATTTTTATTTTACTTCATGACCAGTTAGAAATCTCTTTCTGCGATCTGCTGGCGTAAGATTTTCATTGACTTTTAAATCACTAATATTTAAGAATTTCACCAGCTTAAGCCTTGAACAACTATATACAGATGTTTAAAACCACCCAAGGAAAACAGTGCTAAGAGTGAAACACTAGCAAGTGTCTTCAACCTCTTCTGCATGCAAATATCCATAATTTACATGCCCTATAAATTTTAAAATGATAGATTTTTTAAATTTATACCTCAGAGAACCAAAGAATAGTCGAGCGGGAGTGACGCGAAAGTAACTTTCTAGTGCACTGTCGGCTGTGCCTTTGTGTGTCGCAGGGAGCAGTGGAGAATGAGTTTGAGGGTGAAGAATACAAATACATTGCAATCGTGGCACAATATTCTCCCACTCATCGACTCTGCTCACACTCCGCCTCTTCCTCGTACACATATCAGTCGTCTCGGCCACTGTTAGGCACCGCTCACAACATCATAACTTGCTGGAACTTGAATTTATACAACCGAGAGATATGAGTGAAATATTTCTTTAATCACACCTCATATCCCTTTTCAACTGCGAAATCAACTTTTAAAAATATATTCTTGAGTTTATATGTCTATAGATACACATGAATCTCTTCGTTACTATTCTTGCTGCTAGTTTATTTTTAGTGAAAATTCAGCATTTTTCAGCTTATGGCAATTCTAAGTCGAGTTAACACGTTTTAAGCTGTTATTAATCTCTATGATGGTTTTCCAAGTTTTCAAGCCAAGAACTTTTGCCTAAGAGAGTCAAATTAAGTATGTCGAATAAAATATAAGCCCCAAATGCAGCAAGTAAACCAATTAACACGAAACATAATCGCGAATTTTGTGAAATTTTACGAAGAAGATATATGACTTTGCTTGAGATGATAAACCAAATATTTAAGGATGAGCTATATTGTTAACCTTTTTGATGGAGTCTTATCATACACAATGTTTGCGTAAATTATATTGTACAATAATTTGATTATATTTAGACTATTTTATGTACAATATGAACACGTTATTAATAATTCAGTGTTACAACACTTGGTCATCCTTTTTATTATTGTTATTTTTATGATAGTAAGAGAGCAAGATCGTGCAATAAATTAACTCAGATGATAATAAGAAGTATATAAAAAATTATATAATTGCCGTAGCTGTTATACAAACATTAAAAAAACGTACAAGAAAGAAAATAATGCCGTAAATTTATTTTATGTAATAGCCTGCAATTACGTCAAATGAGGACATGCCAAACTTCAACCATTAGGGATGAAGAACATATAACTTTTGCTCTCTCAGAATGAGTCAACAGAAAAATTAGTATCACATTTTTATCCTATCATTTAATGCGTGATAGACTGAAATGAACCTAATATGGAGAAATAACTGAATAATTCTACATGAAAACATCAATTTGGCACCAACTGGCAAAAAAGGAAATGAGCCATGTTTTTTTCCAACATTAAATATGGGAACTTAAACTATAGCGATGAGAGTGTACAACGCTCATTCATAAAAGAGTAATTGTAAAGACATGACATCATTCGTGATTTAGGAAGCTAAACATATTTGCGCTAATTCAAATGCTAGACATTTTTTGCTTTTTTTTAAACGCAGCAGTAATTACTACTGTCCACCATGTCGTAATTTGATAAAGAGGTGATTCAGTTGCGTAGTAGTTAATTTATGGTGCTAATATTTGATGCCCATATCTCGACAATATCACATATTTTTGGAAAAATTCTTTCAACGGATCCATTTACCAAGAAATGGATGAAAGAGATTGATAACGAAAATAAAAGGTAAGATAAAGATTTCGAAAAAATTTGAAGAATCTTTATCACTTTTACAATTCCACTAATAATATTAATCTAAACATAAAAATTACGAAAGAAAATGATATTATCTTTTCTTTTAAAAAATAAAATTGATTTAGCTAAAGAAAATTACAAAAATACGGAGAGAATCCTGATGTTGCATTAGCGTTACCATGCTTTCAAAGGAAAATGCCCTGGGTGCCTTTGTCCAACCTTCGATGTGACAAATAGAGTACTATTATTGCGCAACCCTGCGGATGACACTTAAAAAGGGATTGCACTACGAGTACAATTTCTGGGCCACCTTGGGTACTTGAACCCAAGTTCTCTACCTGAGAATCCACCACAACAACCCGATTCTCTTAAGTAGCGATCGCTGGCCTTGCAACCAAATGGTTTTTCCTCTACAGAATACTTTCTCCCCACCGATCCCTCACTTCTTAGCATGGAACCTTCCAGACTCTCACCCCCTTCTTCCCACCAGCAATCGCCACCGAAAGGAGTAAGCGCGTTCTGCAACTTTCGAATCACTAGTTAAACTAGTTCGGGTTCGAACCCCGACGAGAATATGAACGCTTTTCTTCCATCGTCCTACAATGCCTTCGTCATGCGTCCCGTCATAAGTTTCCCTCGCCCAAGAATAAGTCTCCACCAGCGTGACAACCTCAACCCTCAGCTGACGTACATTTGGCTACATTCGCAGTGTCATAAATTTATCAGAGCAGAAGCATTCCTCATACCAGAGGCATTCTACCCATGCGGTACCCAGATGATTACCTTAGAAAACTTTTTCGAGATATATGGGTCCATATTTGCTTGATATTTTAGTTAATTCAAAATTTTGTCGCGGAATTTTTGGTTGAAAGTTATTGAGGATGGTTTCAAAAGTCATTACATAACCTTCGAGGCTTCAATAATTGCGAGATATTTGCAATACTTTGATATTTTAAGGCCACAGCTTAAAGGTCTGTAACTGATTATACCTGGAAGGTTACGTAGATGTCATGTAATAACAGAGAATTGAATTGAAATGGATGATTATAATTTTATTGTGTAAGACTAGGGAACATAAAAAACAATACTCGCTTACAATCAATCAGTATATCTGTGAATTTCCACTCTTATGGAGGATGTAAGGTTGTGCCAACATGCAGATCAACTCAATGACTAAGAATAACCTCGTTAATTTCGTCAGTAATTCTGTATAACCCCTTTTACGTCCTAAATAAGGACCGATTAGATTCCGAAACGCTAGCGTGTACATTCACAGTTGAACATAATATTGAGATACCGTTATCATTTATCAATTCATCGATTTCAACCTTACTTTGATGCAACATTACTTATGAAATGCAATGCAAGGTGTGATGACTACCATATACTAAAATACTTTTTTTTAAATCTTTTAAATACCGGTACGTAAATAAATTTCTTTCTCATAAATATAACATATTTAGGCATCATTAGGATTGAAAAATAAGAAAGGAAAGCATTGTAGTAACATAATTAACTCTAATTGATTTCTTGAAGACCAAAAAGTCAACATTATGTGAAAAAATATTACAAAAGCGATCCTATTATTTGGCTTAGCAGCAGTAGGCTTGTGGAACTTATAATATGTGATCAACTCATAAATTCCACGGAATATAAATGATCCTAATTATAATATAGTTCCACAAGTGAAATTAAAATGACCGTGATCTAAATTACCACACACTTTTTTCCATTTCATTGTCATACCGTCAACTTTTGGATTTAAAAAATACATGAATATGATCAGTTTAATTAATTAAATTATTTCCTTACCTAATTTGATAAACTTATAATGTACTACGATAAAAGAAAGATATTCAAATCTAAAAATACGAATGAACAAGGCTAAATTTCTCAAAAATATCTACGTCTTATCAATCTCTTTTCGTGAACTACTTTTTTTCGGCAATTCACTAGGCAGTGAGTTGGGTTTTTCAACTTGCATTGAACATTTTACTCCACGAAATGACCTGCTTTAGAGAAACCGCAAAATTACAAGCTGTGTCAAACTCTTTCCCCGGAAATAGCACAAAATCAATGGCAAACGACCTCCACTTACTCAGAAAATGGCACAGAGCAATAAGAGGCAAAAAATAACCAGGAAAAGAAGAATCCATCAGCTTTGTGCGTTGGTTGCTATGGAAAGATACAATTCATGTTTCATAGTACGTACATGGTTACCCAACAGTCTTTGTATACGGCGGGCACAAAAATGTCTCGATAAATATCTCATGAAAACTAAGTTTTGCGGCATGACAAAAACAAAGGCTACATCATATCAGAGATTATTTCGTGCAGAATAAACCTCTTATTTCGGGATTAATACTGCAATCCATCATAATAATTTATGCAAAATGCACCTGTCAACTTATTGAATGAATCAGGAAGCAATATCAATCTTCAGCCTATAATACATTTCAATGTCGACAGAATTTTTTATATCATGACTGAGCATCCGGTGACTTAATTATTCAAAAATGAAAATTTAAAAGACCTGGATAGTATAAACATCTTAAACATTTAGCATTTATCATTGCCGTAACAGATAAATGGGACCTTTCTTCAATATACTTTATTATTTTACTAATTCAAAACATCAACAAACAAACAAAGATAATGAGACCGACTGGCATATATCTTTTTCCGTCTCTTAAACAGACGGTAAATGGATGAAGTGTACTTTTTACATCTTACTGGCAACTCTACCTTGAAAGTAGTTCGCTCAGCAATTATATTTATTTTACTTCTTCATTATTGGCTAATCATCCTACATTAAAGACTTAGCCTAATGGTACTCTTCGAAGGCAAGTGCTGTTTTTACATTAAATAATTATGCCCCATACGGACACTTTTCCGTATTACTTGAAATACGTGTTCCATTCACCGCATGTATGTTATTTTTTTCCATAATGAGGAAGGTCGGTATGTACTGTTAAAATATTTCTCCACGGATATTGTCTTCAATTTAGTTCTTCCTGAAAACTCTAAAAGATCACAAAATTATTTTTTTTAATTGCCAAAAAAAAACTCTCATTTCCTTGATAAAGCATCATTACTAATCACGAAATATAGCTGCAATTCGTATGCTCCGATTGCGTCATGCATGCTATAATTTCAATGTCTTTCAACATGTGCATCCATTTTAACTTTTTTACCAACTCCTTGACACCTTCGAGGTGAGTTTCACTGCCTTTATTTATGACTGGAAATAAAAAATACTACATTCCTTAACAGAGAAAAATGTAAAACACAACAACTATCCAAATATTGAAGTTCATTGGAAAAATATATTCATAACTATCTTGATGTATCATTTTGAACATTAAAAATATTGGAATATTCCTATTATTATTGGATTATATTCTGATAAAAGAGTAGTTAATCCACTTGATTGATACAAAATTGCTTAAAACCAACTTATTACCGTTAAAAAAACAAACACAGACCAGTAAAAAATTTGCCATGCTAAGACATTAAGCAAAAATGAGATGAGTTTTTCTTTATATTGCGTTAATTCATCCAGAAAAATATAGCAATCTCTTTCCTTTCTCTAAAATTAATAAATAAGATTTCATGAAAGTCACATAAGAAAATGAGACAAGCATCATTTAAAAAAATAATGATAAAATATTTTAAAAATCACTTGAGCAATTGGGCGGATAACAGAACGGCGGAGTTTAACTTTATTCTTTAAGGAACAAGCATTGAATTTTGACTGCTAATATCTTCTACAGGCACCAGTATGCCGGCATGAGAATATATTTCTGATCCCTAAATGTGCTAGCCCTCTAATATTTCTTTGGGCGACCATAAGTTAGAGCATTACAATGTCATTGAAAACATTTAAGCATCATTTCAACAGTAAATACAGGTGTGGAGCAATTCGGAAGAAACGTCTTTTAATCCAATTGGTGATAAATTAAATTCTTCGGGGTGATAACAGTTATTTTTTTTAAGAGAACTTGGTCTCGCCACCCCGAAGATGAGTTACTGCTAATTTATGTGAAAGGCATTCTTTCTGCATAATGCTACAATGAGCGGCAGTTCCGTAGCATGGGGTGAAATTCGATATTAATAATATTAATACTGGTCTCCAACAACTAGTAATCATTGATAATTGATTTTTTTAGGCAACCGAGTATTCCCGTGGCCTTCCTGATGAGGTGGGCATTATGCTCCAGCCCTTGCTATATTGCACCACTGTTACTGTGAATGCAGAGACCTTCGGTAAAATGCTATGCGGTAGCTTGTTGAGCATGGTATGCACTGGATCAATCTTGGCCCTCTTTGAACAAGCATAAACTGGCTATCCAGGTTTCAACTCCTCATGTTTGCTTAAGTTAGCATAAAATATTCATATAAACATTATAAATGTTATATCTCCCTTCATATCAAGCATTAAAAATGTTATAACTGAAAAAATATATTGATTTTTTTAAATTTGAGATAGAGACGTTGAGGTGCTGCCATGTGTCTACTAAACACACCCTGAACAATTAAAAAGAAATTTGTCATGAAAAAAGACGATCGACCGGGAATCATGGGTCCACTTAAGCAACAAATCACTGGCGATAATTCTGATTTTTGACCAGTGAAATTAATTTTATTACATAGAGCAAGAATGAGACATTTGTATCACAGAACTGATTGGCCTGAAGACCGCGGGGATTTTTAACCTCTTCCTGATCATGGCTGAGCGTGAGCGAGCGAAATTCTATCCAAAATGTTTGCCGCAGTCCCGAAAGCGGAAACAAACCCGAGAATCCCATTTCCACCCATGGTCACCGAATTGCCCCTTGGGCCTTCCGACTATTGCGCGCATTTTTTCCCAGCGCCGCGTCCGCGTCGTCCCGCGATCCATAAAACGATGACGTCGACATCGGCTTCCTGACGCACCCCTACCCCCTGCACTCTCCCCCCAACACGGGCACAAACCAAAGCGAGCCACCTCGCTGCGTACCTAAACGCTCTCGCGCTCAAAGACACGAGCGCGTGGGAAAACAGAGCGCGTGATCGCGCACACAACAAAAAGACGCGAAGCACCCGTTGGAATGGGACGTGAACAGGTTATCGCTGATGTTCCATCCTCAATAATGCTTGCGAGCGGGGAGGGGGAGAAATTTGCTTCTCAAATACACGGCAAAATTAAGGATGAACGTAACTTTTAATCCTATTTGTAATGGCTAAAAAGGAAGCATCACTTTTTCTCTTGACTAATCGTATTTTTGTCTTTTTTTAGAGACAAATTTCTCATTTTGAAAAATGCGTAGTTACCTCTAAATTTTCTAATTTAACAGAGAGCACCCTTGCCAAAATGTATCTGTATAAAATTAAATATTACACTATCAAGAAAATTGTGAGGTGAAATTACTCTGCTCGACATACATGTTAACAATGATCTTATCAATATGATTCTGTGCATCTATCTATCTGTAATTTACTGGGTAATAGCTATAGGTTTCAACGAGTGATGATCAACTATAAAAAATGATCAATATAAACCCCCTGATGCGTCTCCTTAAATTCCTAAACCTCTTGCTTAATTCTCTTGCTTCAGTAGCCTTGCTTTTGCCACTATCTCCATGTTGAATAGGTATTCCGCCACGAGTAAAGCAAGCAGGAGAGTATATAACTGCGGCGTAGAAATTAGTCTGATCTAAACAAAAATTGCCGAGAGGGCCAAATTTTAGCGTTTTATGTGACGGATGACGTTTTGTACTTGATATCCTCTGCGTAAAGTACACGAAAAAATCGTCTAAATAATCCTTCCTGAACCACGGGAAGGGAAGCGATAAAAATGTATACGCCGGAAATTTTGGCTCTTTAAAGAATAATTCATTTGCTTTTTATTTCGATCTATATGTAGATCAATTTCTCAAAACCCCATCAATAGGTGGCATTATTATAATTCAATAATTTTACAGTCATGAGCCGTAATCAGCTAGATTTATTGCATTATAAGAAAACAATTTTTTTTAAAAGTGTGTCTGTCCGAAATGGGCATGTGTCAAGTTTTTGAATAGCGGTGTTGTGAATGTAAAAGCAGTAATTTCAAAACCACCGTCACCAAATATTGGATAAGTTGACAGCTGCGTAAAAAAATTTGTATGCATGGAAAACGTACACACATGCAATTTAGACCCAAGCGGTGCCATATTGGGAGAGCCAAAATACTTAGTTGAATTCGATTCCTTGCTTACTGGAAATACTTCCAAATAGCAAAAAAAATATTTGACGCCTACCGACATTATCTAAACTATTTAACTTTAGGTTTTATTTCTTCCAATCAGATATCAGTATGAATGGCCAAAATGCATTCCAGAGAATATGTCAACAAGAACATTAGAATGTCCCGCGGGATTTCGGTTACTTCAATGACCTTCCCTTCAAAGCCAACACCGTGGCTATTGCACATTCAAGGGTGCGGCATTTCCGAGGTAATTTTGGAGCACCTGTAGATCTTCTGGGAGAGATCCGTGGAACGTGTGTATAAGCGCATTGAACACCTCTGTGTGTACTGACCTTGATGACTAAATGTTTAAGGTAACCTTCACTTTCATACCCAAGGTTACAAGTAAAAGCCTCAAGATCGCAAGCTATGTCCAAGATTTCAACATTGAAGGTTCTTTGCAGAATATAAGAACCAAAGAGATATTAGAGAAGTTTTAACAAATATATGAATCTTGATGAATGGATAAGGATAAAAGTGTAAAAAGTATCAGAATGAATCACGGCATATGTTTAATGCGATAGAACTTACACGTTAAGATATATTTCTGCAGGAGAACAAACGTTCAAAATGAAATTTTGCTTAGCGCTAGAAGTACGCTCACCGTGAATTTTATGAATTTGGAATTAAAACTGGTTCATGTAATTAAAATTAGAATTGAACACTTATCGATAAAAAACGACTCTTCGGCTATTTTTAAGAAACATTCTGAATATAATGTTCCTTTTTATTTTATCTCCTCAATAACATGCGATAAACTATATAGCAATTTTATTAAAAGCCGCCGCCAGTAGGTACTATGTTAATTTGCGCAGTGAAATAAATTTCTAAATCTAAAATTAATTTTAACTAAATCAAATTTTAAAATCTAACATTTGACTTGCTTACAATTTTTATGTTAAGCTATGAATGACGTTTTCTGCATTATCATTTCAGATGCATTATTTTTCATTTTATGTTACTCATGAGTTAACTAAATCGGTAATAGGCCGCTAATATATTCATTAGGATACAATTTCTTGGAGTTAAAGTAATTGATATTGAATTTTGGTGGAATTATCCAGATAGATATAATGGTTGAGAAACATTAGTAGTGAGCAAGCAGTAAGCAAAGCGGAACGCTTCTTGAAAAAAATGGAATATTGAAAACAAGATTGATTGAATACCTGTGAAAGTGCCTATTGATTGTCTTAATGTATTACGAATAAAGAGTGAAAAATTGAATCAAGATATTTCATTATTATAACACGATCTCATGATCAGTAAGTAAAACTTTAAATTACCAAAGCAACTGTGCCAATGAATCTGCATGGAAGTACTAATTAGCATTCGTTGAATGAGAATAATTTTACATTTCCCAATGCCAGAAACCCAAAAGAGATCGCTCACGTACCACGTATGCTTTTAAGGGTCGTCTCCCTTTATGGCAGGGCACGCGATCATAGAACCCTGAACATATGCCTTTAGACATGGTAGCACGTGCTTACTGGCCATAGGTCTCGTCTATTCGACCATTGCCACAGCCTACAATAGAAAGACTAGGGGAGGATAAAAAAAGGATTTGGAAAAAAGGGTGCGTTACTTGGGGAATGGATCGCAATTTGGAGACCCAACACCACACCAGCGAGGTACAATCAGATGAGAATAACCCTTACCCCCTTCCCCCACCTTTTCGTATCCCTCGGCTTACCCTCCCCAATGGGTCCATCCTGGTAGCCCATGGCAACCGCTGCAGCCCTCTGTCCGACACAAAAAGCTCCTGAAAACCCCTTTCAAAAACTGCCCTCCAAACAGAGAGCAAAAGGGGATAATAAAAAACAGGCGAAAGAGCAGAAACATCCTAAACCCTCTTCACATCCCTCCACGACCATTCTCACAATCCCGGGGCACCAAAGCCCAGACCCGTCTGATTCGGTGGGCTGTCCACATATTTCCGTTGTCTCCCTTTTTCAAACCCGCGAGAGGGTTTTTCCACGGGCCGAAAAAATGTCAGAACAATAGAGTGTCGTTTCGTTCGCGGGCCAGACGGCGGGGTGCCCCCTTCCCACCCTAGGGTCAGACCCCTAAGGGTGGGCCTGGTGGCGATGGGCGCTCGTGGTGATGATGGCCACTGTCATTGTGACCCTGTTATTGTCGACGAACACGGGCGTCCGACAAAAAATTCCCGCGTCCTTCCCTACTTTTCCGCAACAATCTGTTTTTTTTAATACACACGCGGTCCGGGCCGAGAGCCAGGCTAACCCTTTCACTCCGGGTGCTTTGTCCCTGTGCCGGAAGGGGCGGCGTCCAGCCTACGTGTGGAGGGAAAGGGTTCCTTGATAAAAAAAATCAAGGACCAGAGGGCGTGGACCCTATTTCTGTTCCTTTTGTTTTCCTTCTTTCAAACGAGTGCTACTTGGGGTTTTGGTCCGCCGCGGAAGCCTTACCGAGGTTGTAGCACGATGGGTAGACCTGGATTCTCCTGTGATACGGAATTAAGTGTGTTGAAGTGGTAACCGCTGGTCTTGGGGGGTCCATTTTAATGAATTAGTCCTTAGGGTGATGCCACGTGAAAACGTAGTTGTGAGAGGTGAAAACCAATTTTATTTTTGCTTTATTTAAAACATGCAATTACTTTCTACTGGCCTACTACGTTAGCAAAAATTAAAAAGAAACATTTCTTCTACAGAATTAATCGATAAGTTCATTAAAAGTTCTTGGACTAATTTGTAAAATTTTTCCACGAATTACATATAAATTAATAAAACATCTGTGCGTACACAATGTCAGTACAAGATAACTTATAGCGTGATTTAGAAGACCACACGCTACAATTCTTTGAATATATAAAATAAAAACTAGCTTGGTAAAGCATAATTATTTTGCCTTTATCCTGAGATTACAATATATATAATTAGCAGAAGTGTACAGAAACGGGTACCTTATCAAGAAAAATCCCAAGCAACATCCATCTCACTAATATTTTTGATTTACAAAGCTTGACAAACCAAAATTATCTAAATAAATATTTAAGCCATACGTAAGAAAGCATTTTTGAGGACATACGACTAGAACGGATGCCATTACTAGCCTTTCTACTATGACCTTTAACCCGTATCACTATTTAAACAGTTTATCGAATCATGAAGGCTGCATATAACAAGCGGCCTCTGTGCGGCCAAGAAGCGCAATGCGATATAAATCAAACGCAGACCAGGTAACTAGAATTACTAACTGCCGCATAAAAACAGTAAAATTAAACAAAATTAATTCGGGAGGGATAATGCAATGATACGAATGACCCAGACAAATTGAATTGCAAGATATACTAAACAATTCGACTCTTCCGAGGCACATTGATGGATCAGGTAGCCGGCCTTCAGGGAGGGACATCGTTCCTTACATAATCCACTGCGGTATCTCGGGAAATTCTAACTCATTATAGGCGTATGACATAAGGACATAATTCGCCGGTTCTACCTTTTCACCGACGATTATCGCTCACATGCAAGTTGACGGAGATTTAAGTCGTGAAAATGAGAGAGAATTTTTCCCGTGAAAGGCGCAGATTCTAAACTCAAGTGGTGACATACCGGAATCCTACGATAAACTTACTGCTACGAGTTAAACTGAAGCAGCATACCAGTTCACGAGTTAAATGGTATACAATATCCACAAGCCCACAGTTAAGCGAGCCTGGAAAATTCGAAGGTTTGTCTCCCACATTGTTTGCCACCCAGAACGAGGTTAGAGTTGTAATAACGAAAATAGCAATTACCCATAGTTAAGTGAGCACAGTAGATTAGAGATTATTTAACTTATACATTTTTTCCACCCATCACATGGCTGGAGTTGGCCCTATCAACCACCTTACTTCGAGCTCAACCTGGTGTGTTCGAGGATTCTGGCAACAACCGGTTTCTAAAGAATAGATTCATCCAGTCCAAAATTTGTCCACTATCCGATATCATAAGCTGTCGCGAGGACTTTGGGTTGATCATGGAGAGAAACTGAGCGTGAAGACCCCAGAATTGCGTTGAGGTAGGCCACACGAGGGTGTGAAAGCAGACGGGAGAGTAAGTGAGATTTCGGGAGAGCAAGTTAATCGCTCCGAAGGGCTTTATGAAAAGTAGGAGAGAGACTTCGAGGGAAGTTCTGCGGAAGGATTTTGAGGTAGGTTGCGGTTTTTGGCGTGACGCCGGCTTGTGTATGTGCGCGAGGGCTAAGGGATGATGGGAAGAGGGTTTATGTTTAAGCGCTGCAGGGGGGAGAGATTCCGTTTGAGGAATTTTGGGAGTGGGGAAACGGTGGTGGGGTTAGGGGAAGTGGAGGATTCGGTGTCGGGGAGGGGAGTGGCTCGTTCGCCGCGGGAACCACCTGAGGAGCATCGGCCACTTTCCCGAAAAGCGGACGAGGCCTCGAGGGGCCAGTGGGAGGAGTGGGAGGTGGGTGGGCGGTTGGAAGATCGTTCATTTCCGAGACCGACACATGAATTGGTCGTTCATTGAGTGGAGTCGAATCTTGGGAATCGTTTCAGTTCACGAACACGTATGACACTTTTAATACACTGAGAGGATATGGCTGTCTCAACCTTATTCAATGTAAGGCTAATTACCTTTATTATTTTTATATCTATAAAGATATATCCTTCCCGAGCAGTAATGCATCAACAGATGTAGGACAATTATAGAAAGTATCACACCCACTCTTGCGTTAGAAGTCAAAGTTAAGTACTTCCCTGGTGATAATACTTTTACAATTTATAAGTGTCACCCACAATTTACTCGTTAGATTTCATTTTCACCAGCGCTACCAAAGCATTATAACATGTAATACATGCGGATTATATTCATTGATGCTGAAAAATAGATGTCGAGTTCAATCGTGACCCTATGACTGACCATGAATTTTCAAAGATGCCATTTTATTGTGTTATATAAGGGAAGTCAATTTCTTAATTTTCACTGTAACTTAGAGCATAATTTGGCGCTATCGCCAGACTCCTCCGCCCCTCGGCATGTCCATCTCTCCTTCAAGCAGAAGACAAATTGTTAGTGAGGCCAAAAATCGACTTTTAGTTTGGAATCGGTTTTGAGTGACCACAGGAGTAAAGTAATAATATGTAAGTAATTTGACACCATTATAGTCATGCATCCATTCACCTACCCTTGTCGGGAAGAAATGATATTCTTTCCTCCCTTTTATTATTTCCCATCCCCGCTAATTACAACTTAACTTGCTATCACCGTAAATTAATTTTACTTATCAATATCAACAAATTATTTTAGCCAACATGTTTCGATAAAACGTAAACGATAATTCTGCAGTGTAGTAACCATGTTTTATGTCATACATTATTAATCCTATCTTATCTGAAATACTGGTATTGAAAGTATTATTTCCTCCGTCTGCAATAATGCAATTTTTTCTCATTTCTAATTTTTTCCGTTAAATCATTTCTTAGTTTCGTTCACAGAGTGCTAATTCACTCCCGAACGACTCCTGTAGTGAGAGGACTGTGAGCCGGTTGTTTGAAGAGAGAGAGGGATCAAAGGACGGACGATGGCGTGATAGCCGTGTGCGGGAATGCGATAGAGAGAGAGAGAGATAGACGTCGTCGACGATCACCTTGTTTGCCCGCCATACTCAACCGCCGCCGCCGCGTCAATACACCCAATCCGCAGCGGGAATAAATTCGAGAACTAATGCATGGGCGAGGGGCTCCTGGGGCAATTTGGGGACTTGACCTCTCTCTCTCTCTGCTCTCCCTCTATCCGGTTGACACCTCTTAATTTAGGCTACCTGCGTGGGAGCGTAAGCTAATGGGTGGTTCCCATGACGCAAAACTGACAAGATCAATCCCCGCTTGCAACAGCTTAACTTGGTTTCACCGAAAATTAATTTTACTTTTCAAAGTCAACAATTTATTGCACTCAACATGTTTCGAAAAAAATTAAATAATGCTGCTGCTGTGTATCGAGCATGTTGACTGTGATAAATCATTAATGTTGAGTGGTAATTTTGCAAAATACAATTACTTTCCGGTGACAATGCTTAATTGAGTTTCTCAAAGAATCGGTCGTTACAATAAACTTAGCTTTAAAAATATGGCTCAATATCACACAAGCCTATTAATGAATTATTGAAAGTATATCAAACGTAAAATATATTTAATAGAATGTATGACACTTAGTTCCAATGACTACCGATGTGTTAAATAACTTATCTGTTACTAGCAACTTATGCCCCGTTCACACTACGCTCTTTTTACGCCGGTTAGCCCCTACCATGGTTACAAAACGAGGTGTGAACGCGTTACCGTTAACCGTGGTTCAGATTCTGACCACTGATTTCCGATCATGGTTGGCGGTATTTATGCGTGTGTTAACGCAAGTTGGTTAAAAGCTGGTTAGAAAAAGTAGATGGCGAAGCAGCAACAAGGTGGTATCTCATATTCTAAGACCGTGGATAGGAGGAAAGAAAACAGAAAGTAAAGGCTTCGAAGAGGAGACGGCCGTTATTGTTGAACTATATTCGCCAGAATTAATTCTAAGAAAAGTTATATAGATTCATTCCGTAATTTGTTGTATATTATGAGATTTTAAACCTGATTTATGCTATGCGATATACTATATAGTTCGTAGTGAATTAGTCATTAGCTCGCATTGTATTGTTACGGACATATTGAGTAATCTATTTAAATATTTTGCTATAATTATGTAAAATGCGCGAAACTACCTTAATAAAAATCCGATGGTCACAATGATTATAATGTTTTGGTAAGAGTTCTTTGTCCCAGTTTGAATAAGATCACTAATGTTCATCCTTGAAGAAACGTTCCTCCCATATAAATATAAAATATCAGGCTAACGGCTAGTTAGATATAACTATAGAAAATAAATTTAGAAACGTCCGGTGATACTACATATCACAAAAAAATACCACGTTCTCTCTCTTATTTCATAAGTTTAATCTCAACAATCCAGTCACATTTCTGCAAGTTATTCGTTCACCATTTAATTGAAGTAAAATAGTTTTAATTTACGGTATAGCATCATATTGGATCATGCCCTTTGTCAAAATCAGAAAACTTCAATTGCTAAGACTGTAATGCAATGAAAAGTGTATCTCAATCCCAAATCACCACAAGTGTGCCTAAATTGAGGCTTATGTCTCAAGATTATGTCCTCTTTTCTTCACCTACATCATTGATTTGTCAACACATCCGAATCAAGGACAAGTAGTAGTATATCTTGTTGATATCAACCTAATTATTACTAATAGTCGCTTTAATTCGTATTAAATAGAGCAGTAGAAAATGCAAGCCACAATATCGATGAAATGATTAGTTAGACGAACACATTTGAATTAACTTTACGTAGCAAGGAACAATGCTTGACGACGCTGGAATTCAATTTTTAATTCATACGCACCTCATAATGTGCACATACGTTGAAAATCGTTGCAAATAGCACAAGAACTTTTCCCTGCACATTCTCTATATCCTTCCAACAGGTTATTCGCTCTTGTAGATTCATTTTTCACTTGATCTTACTTTACCACTCATCAGATGTCGCCAATATCTGACCATGATCAGACCATGATAAGTATGAACGCACGCTGGTTCTGGCGTCATCTTACGCTGGTTGAGAATAATGGTAGTGTGAACGGAGGATTATACTGCATTGATTGAAGAGATTTGTATGCACTTTTCTGGCAATGACTGTTAGAAAAGAAGATACGCCGCTTTGTTGTTGCCAATCAGAGAAGGCTTTTGGCCTGTTTTCAGCTCAATAATTTTACCTTCTTTGTTGCAAACGATGACAGTGTGTTTTTTTAATTACTGTAAAGACATGGATCATAAAGGATTCATATTTTTTGAGACGCATTCAAGTGTTGATCGGAAGGACAAATTTTGATAAAAAACAATTGAGATATAAGTATTTTGAGACAACTATTTTACATTGTTGCGGTAATACTACTGACCTTTTGCCATATTTTATAAATGTCCACTGTGATAATTGAGCCAATGTACTCAACAGTGGAGTACGTAACAAAGGGGCACCTCTATTCCAGTATAGAAGTGGTTAAATTGCATAGCGTCATCGGTTGAGTTAATCTGAAATAAATACATACTACAATTACTATCATCATTGTAATGCTATGTGTTTCCATTCGGAATATTCCGTGAAGAGAAAAAAAAATTATCACTAGTGAATCCCCATGAGAAATTTTCGGATACTAAGAAATCCAAGGAAGAAAGCGAATTGAAAATTGCTTTAGATCACCGTCATTGCATTCACAGATCAGTTTTGATAAAATAAATTTAATTCCTTAAGTAGTATGAGCTAATCTTGGATGAAAATCTGAGCCATGTATGTATTGTTACTACAGCAAAATTTCCCAAGCCGCTGATAGGTATAACTACACATCCTGAATCATTTTTTATTTCAAACTCAAAATAAAAATGGATTTACACAAAGACGGTAATGAGTTTTAAGGGGATACAAAGACCTTTGGTTCCATTATGCTTAATTCTGTTTTGTGGAGAATCATCGCTGACAGAGATGGGTGGTAAATCTATATTGGCTGGGGAAGCACTAGCTTGCAAAAAAATATGAAAATGCTTATTTCTAGTCTCTGCGAGCTTCCACCCACTGCAGATGATGCCATAAGTTATATAAAAATATTTTGGGTCAAAAATTCCCCCCACACCTTTATTTACAATGGGAAAATAATTTTTTATAGCACAAGAGATTGGAATCAAAACACACAATTACGGACTTTGTGTTCCCAGCTGAAGGCAGCGAGGTCTAACGGGACACGAAGGGTCTCGCTCCGAATCGATAATTGTTTTTCGATGGACCATCGCGGTCTGAGATGGAAGAAAAAATAAAGCACTCAATAAGCTGCTGTTATAAATATTACGAAAAATATTATAGCCTCATCTGCGTAAGCATTGCCTCACGAAGCACGTTAAAAAATTGAAGTGTTCAAAAATCCCCCTACGTGAAGGCTTTTTTGATTCAGGAAATGGAACGTAATACCTCAGATAGTGGTTGAGGAATATGATATTACTAGGTTTTGAACAACGCAGTGATATCTAACGGTATTATTATTTTTAATCAAAGGTTATGCTAAATATGTATATATGAGGCTAAAGAGGGCTTTTTATTCATTTATTTTATTCCGTAAAGTAAAATAGAATCATTTGAAATGAACCCAATAATACGCACATTAGGCTTCCATCAAAATGCAGAGAGACCTAAAGGAAATAAAGAGTCTTACTTATCTTTCGTCAGCTGTTTTTTTTTGGGAGCCAGCTAGTAGTGAAAAATAAGAAAAAAATTATAAACGGAAGCGCAAGGAAAACGTCAATTTCTCACCGATAAATAACCACACAAGATGCACGCCATGCATCCAATTTAATCACTACGTACTCATGCATGTACTCGCTCAACGAACCACATAGAAACAATGTCATGAACAAAAATCCTTTTGTGACTTAGTTTACTTTGCAGTGAAAAAAATTCAAAGGCACCGACAGAAAAACACAAAAACAGGGCCGCTAGCATCCTAGGGGAAGGCAGCGAGATCTAACGGGATATGAAAAGTACCGCTCGGTTTTCGTTAATTGTTTTTGGAGGGCCATCGGGGGCTGGGATGGATGAAAAAAGGGTTAAGGAGTGTGTGTCTCGCCCATGTGAGGCAGAAGGCGCGAAGGAAGACCGGCGGCAGCTGCTCGGATGACCCAGGGACAGTCGCGCTTCGGCCAGGGGCAGCGGGAGATGGCCTCCGCGTCGCTTATGCATAAAAGGGTGCGGCGAGGATTTTTTTCGGTGATTAAGGGGAAAGGCTCTTGGCGGGTGCAACGGGGCCTCAAAGGGGAAGGGGAAGGTATCATGCACGTGGAAGAACATAAATGGAGGAACTGGAGGGATGAGAGCGCTGCATTTGAGCGGCTGAGTCCCCAACTATCCAACCGTTGTTTTCGTCTTTACGGTTATCCTAGTCCTCACAAAATTAACGCCATAAGCAAAACCAGTATAGCATGCAAATTAAAAGAAAATTCATCAATGAGAAGAATAATTCATTTTATCGGCCATCAATAAGAATCCCGTCTCCCTAGGGCAACTTTCCACACTCTAGGCTTCTCGATCCGTAATGTAATTCCTGGATCTGTAGAAAATTTGAGACGTTGTGAAAAAAATGGAAGTATTTTTTTTTCGCAGTTAATAACGAAATATTATAAGATCAGCTTATTATTAAATTAATGTTATATACTCTAGACAAAATTAAAATTTCGTAATATAATATTTTTTCCATGCTAGCGTCTCGTGCTAACCCTCGTCATGCGGTCATCGAGGCTGCTTTTTGAATATCATGTTGCAGTAGATAACAACTTTCGACCGACGTTTTTATTTGCTGTACTTATGACCTTCATGGCAGAGTGATGCATTTTTGGATTGCAACGAACAGAAAATATTTTTAGGCCGGCGGCATCGAGAACCTAGCGTTTACACTCATGGTTTTTTCATAATGACTAAGGGGAGACTGAGTGCAGCGGGACTAGGGTATGGGTAAGGAGACGATATGCACGTGGTGGGCCGCAGGTAAGGGACGCAGCGAGACGGAATGAAAGAAAGCAAAGGTGCACCACAGTGGCCAGAAGGTCCGAGGGCGCACAGAAGTGAGGCAAAAAACAAGGCGCGGCGGAAGGCGACGAGGGACAGCGGCGGGGGCCGGCCCTCGGGGGCGGTAATGAGATTCGTCAGGGGCCCCGCGTCGTGTCGCCGCGACGGCTGGCCCTGCGAGGCGGGAAGGAAATGCAGCAGGGGCGTGACGGGGTGTCAGGGTGAGCTGAGGAAGAAAGACCCTCCTGACGTTCGAGCTGGCCTCAAGTTACCCTCAGGGCTGCAAGTCATGCTGTCATGCCTACGCCACAATACCAGAGGGTTGAGAGTTGAATTGAGCCACTGTTATCGCGTGAAAAGAGACCATACGAAACTTTTGCCACGAAATAAGAGAAAATTACCTACGTTGAATTAATGCATGCTCTTGTATCTGATTACCAAAAAAAGGGAAAATGGGAATTGAATTTAGTCGTTCCCGTCTCTTACGATCTCCCGTCTCTGATGACGTCGTACACTAAAAAAATTGTATAAAGCTTTCTTCCTCCATTTTTCCAACGGTTATGAGAGTCCATAAATAAATATGACCTGTCTTATCATTGCTCATTCCTAAACTATCTTAATATTGGAAAGCGAAGGGAAATAATAATGTTCATGGGCCTGCAACGAAACAAAATGGTAGGCGGAATGTCACTCAAGAGTAAGTCACCCGTTAAAATAAAATTAAATGGCCGTATACAGCTTTCGTAATCATTCAGCGCTTAAGCATAAATATTCGGTAGGACACGTTAGGTTAGACTCGGGAGCAAGCTACAGGGGTGTCCTTTCTAACCTTGGAAAAGCATGTAGCCTACAGCGATTACATTAATTTATATAATTTTTCCAGTTGACCCGGCAAACGTTGTTTGGCCATATAAATTATCTATAGCAAATATTTTGGTGGTCAAATAAAAAATAACTAACTTATTGAAAGTGTGTGGGTATGTGGTATATGACTGAAAGAGTAAGCTGATGTGAACGATGTTGACGAAACAAAGCAGTAAACATTATTTTTTTTTAATTCATAGTACTTTTATTATCTTTTATATATATAAAAGAGGGTCTCTGTTTGTCAAACAAACTTAGTCCGTAGCTGCATCTCATGCTCCCAAATCACGTTTAGGAGTTTGTCTACAAAAAACCGTGACGCGAGAATTGAATATACTATATAGATTATATAAAAGTGTCATTTCGTGTCACATGGGAGCATAATATTCTCAGCATGTTATTCAATAAGTATATGTGCCCTATGTATTTAATGGATATTTTTCTCCCAAGCTGAGAAAACATGAATGTTGTAACAAGACAAGAGCCGTATTTTTTGCATGCCCCCCGATTCCGGACAACTACAGTCCAAAAATCATTTGAACTATAAATGCGATGGTGATTGGCGTAACATGGTGAAACTCCTTCATGATGCACAAAGGTTAAGAAAAGACTTCGCTGTTTCACAAAATAAAATATATTTACGACCGGTTTCGATAAAGCGTATCATCATCTGGCCTATGATGATACGCTTTATCGAAACCGGTCGTAAATATATTTTATTTTGTGAAACAGCGAAGTCTTTTCCTAATCTTTGTGCATAATCATTTGAAGTTGTTGCCTCAAAACTTGCCTAGGAATGAATTGCCGAAACAGGTAAAATACAGTGCTTCACTGAGAGTATTTAAGAGAAAGGCTAACTTACACTTCCTTTCAAGTGGCTCATGAATACTGACTGAGTTGATTGCTTTATTTGTTTATTAATACAACTAATGCTCATTTAGTGTTAGAAGAAGAAATTCAGTTATTTCTTTATATTGCCTTTGATACCCTTATGTCTATTGTGAACTAAACCAAAATTGATAATTTTTTCTTGACTCATAGGACAATATGTGAATTGATTATTATAATATTATTAGTCAATAAGTTGAGATTTATCCAAATTCATACGCGTTCGTTTAAGTTTATAAGGCTCCACCTTGCCATGCCAGGACTACATGCAGACCATGAAGCAACGTCGCCTGTGGAGTCGAGAAAGATTGCAAGGGCGCGAAGACTGATGGTTGGAGGGAGGTAGGGGCTAAGTCAGCGAACTCACCCACGACAGCGTGGGCGGTTGGATTAATAAGAAGGGTGGACTGAAGGGACAGGCGGTTTTGGGACGGCGCACCTTTCGCGTCCGATGCACGGCAAAAGGGCGAAGGTGCATGGAGAGCCGTCGTGTATTTCCGATGCAGGTAGTGGGGGCGAGGGGACAGTTTAACGGAGTGAACCTTCCTCGACGCAATCTCTCTCCATCCCGAAGGAAAAAGCAGCAGGGTTCAACGAACTGGGGGCGAACCCGATGGCCCGGTGAGTAATGCGTGGCCTTAGCACAGCTGTCCAAATAATTGGCATTTCCCACTTTTAATCCAACTTTTCTCTTTTTTTGATTAAGATCCCTCAAGGCATGCTTTGCTTTTTCCCATTTATTTTTAGTCCCAAATACAACTGAGTTATCATTCATCCACAAAAAATTGATACATTTAATTTCGGGGTCTCAGTAACTGAAAGAATATTTAGAACTTATAGCAGCATCTTTGTATTTCAATCTCGTCTCTGAGAATGATGAGCAGGAAATTTACCAAACCTCATTAAGTAATTTAAGTCGTAAAAATGGCTGTATCGACATCCTAAAAGTCCAAAGCTTAATATTTTAAGAAAATGAATAATTAAATAATCCATATAGTGAATATAACTTTAACAACCTGTTAAAATGTGCAATATTTATTTTACGAAGCTCAAACAGTTTCAACTTTTCCATGTGATCCTAAATTGCAAGAAAAAGCTTGATGACAAAATAAGAAATCGGATCAACCGGTAATTATCATTCAGTGTTTGCCGTGAAACAAAATTTAATGAAATTTATGAATTTTCGTCAACCCCTAGAAATTAGGTTACAGCAAAATGAATATCCAAATAATGACTACATGAGATTGTGACTGTTGCCACTAAGGCGCTAAAATTTAACTATGAAATTTAATAAAGCTATCAAATAAGATGAGTTCTGGGATAATAAAAATGCAAAGGGTATCTGATTCAAGCCAATATTTTCCTCCTCCAATCGAAGTTTCATCGAAGTTCACCTAGGATCGTAATTTCTGCGCGAATAAATAAGAAAGCGAACACCTTATTCCATAATTTCAAATCACAAATGAGGAATAAATGTAGCAGCGACCTCGTCAGACGGCAAAATTTTTGCTTTGAAGGAACGAACTGCTGGCAAGAGAAAATTTCCTTCGGAAACTTATTTGATTGGGCGCTTCCGACGAAGAGGCAGTATTTATTTTTTTCTCACCCTCAAAATTAATGAGGAAGAACCAATAAGAAAACTTCCGAATTACTACGATTTTTTTCATTTCACAAATTTTCATGGAAGTTCACAGTCGATGGATAAAAAAAATAAATTCTTCGGTCGGCATGATTATTCTACGTTTGACAAAGAAAGTTTCCTCTCCATCCTTTGCCATAAGACGGTATCCATGATTAAAAACTGATTCAACTAAGAGAGGAGGAAACATCCAGAAAGGGGAAACTTTTGATCGATTGAACCGGATACTTATTCCGGGATAAAAAAGGAGTAACGATAAGGTGTGCGGAGAAATGGGGTAGGAAGTGAGGTAAATATTTGGAAAAATGATAGAAACAAAAAATTGGCCAACAAGCAACGAAGGTGCTTTTGAACAACCTTTTATATATGCCTAACACCAAGGTGAAGGTAATAAACTTCCGACGTTTAGCGTCGCATTCAGCCCATTATTCACGATTTTGAGAGAAATATATTAGCTGAAAATTTAAATAAAACCAGGTTCGGATTGAATGAGTGGCAGTGCCTCTAGATCTTTTCTCCTTTGTGGAAGAATCTTGCAATACTTATGCCCTCTCCGAATTTTTCCACAAAGCTACTGTAGGCAACAAAAGCCTGTGTGCCTGTCGTTTTCTCTTCACCGGAGTGAACTTTTCCTCTGGCATTGTGAATACCATAGGAAATTCGTTGAGCTAATACTGAGAAATTCTAATTTATGAATTATATGCATTGTTTACACGCGGTTTGGTCCTTACTAAAGCCTAGACAAAGTACACTAACTTCCCTTGTTTTTACTGGATGGAAAATGTTATTATATTCCCAAATAGGCAGACAAAAATATTTAAGATATGCGATGCGAAAGAAGTGACAAGAACGATAAGAGATGGGAAGTGAGGATAATTCATGAAAAATATTCTGAAAAAATAAAAAAGGAGAAGCTGCGAAGAGGAGAGGAAAAGAAGCAAGGAGACGAAGATGGTGCCTGTGTTTGCTTTCCGGCAATTGGATCCCTTGAACTCGGCCCATCCACCACCCCTCCCCCAACCCCACGCTCACACTCCAAATACCCTGCAGATGGAGACAACTTTGTCATCACAAGAAAGTGGAAAAAGATTGTGCCTGCCTCCCTTCTACCAATCACCACCACCCGGACTGGCCCGACCCTCCCCCCCTTCCCATCCGGGAAGAATCCGAAGAATAGTTTCCTCATTGGCAAAGGGAAAGGAACTGAAAAAAAATAAAAAGATAAAAATTTCGAGTTTTCCGACTGCGATTTTATTTGAAATTGGGAAAGGAAAACAAATGAGTTCTTATTTTTTATTCCCAATTCCTCTTCCAATTAAGTTTTGAATTCCCTGCCCTCTTCCCCAGACCTCATCTTATCCTCATCATTTGCCTCCCTTTTTGCCTCCACAGTCTACTTCCTACCCCTTCTTCAAACCGCTCGTTCTCCAAAAAATCCCATCCACCCTCCCCTTCTGCAGGGCGACGAATCTTCAACTCCTTCACGCGTGGGACCCAAGACAGCCCACGCAGCCTATCTCGTTTCCCCCGTACACCCACCCTCTCACCCTGGACTACCACTTCATGCAACCCTCCGAGGCAGAGCGTACATTCGGCTCCTCGTTGCTGACTACGCCCTGCCCCTATACCCCCTTTGTCATCACGCAGCCCATTAGCAATCCCTGCCCTCATCCTTTTTTCTTTTACGTGCCTTCGTTGGTTGGTGAAAAACTCCTTCAAGTGCACCCTCCAACTGCTTTAGGCCTCTAGCCAACACCCAACTGACTTCCATCCCGAATGTCTCACTTTTATACATCAACTCATCATGGCGCCTTCCTTTTTTAAATATACGTACTACCCCGCAAGCCGCCTCAATGAGGGAGTTGCGGTAGGGTGTTCACCAACGATCAAAGCAAAAAATATACATATTGGATATAAGATAATTCCGAGCCCCACCAGGTAGTTACCATATCTACTTATTGGTTGGGAGAAAAACGAACAATTATCCGTATGGAAAAATTTCTCTCTTGAATTATAGTCCTGTCAGTTCTTGAAACATAATG